>NC_091317.1:6224295-6236795 GCF_038502225.1 Cherax quadricarinatus
TCTAGTTATACCTTTTACTCGCATTGTGTTTGTTATTACAAGGTGGCCTCCTGAGGCAGGTGCCCAGAAACTAGCTGGCCTCCTGGGCAGGAGCCCCGACTAGGTGGCTTCCTGGGGCAGGTGCCCCGAGACTAGGTGGCCTCCTGGGGCAGGTGCCCCGAGACTAGGTGGCCTCCTGGAGCAGGTGCCCCGAGACTAGGTGGCCTCCTGAGGCAGGTGCCCCGAGACTAGGTGGCCTCCTGGGGCAGGTGCCCCGAGACTAGGTGGCCTCCTGGGGCAGGTGCCCCGAGACTAGGTGGCCTCCTGGAGCAGGTGCCCCGAGACTAGGTGGCCTCCTGGGGCAGGTGCTCCGGCTAGGTGGCCTCTTAGAACAGGTGGCATCATTACTCTCTGTCACTAAGCCAGTTGTTCACCTGTCAACCTGGCTTGATTTCAACTCTCATTACTATGTTAATTAAATACGAGGACGAGTGAGCTAATCCTGTTGGTCGACCTACTGAGGAGGGCTCTCACTGCCTCGACCTATTAGCAGACTCTGATGCTACTCGACCTGTGGGTGGGCTATGATGGAGTGTCGACCTATTGGTAGGTTGTGGTGGTTTGTCGACATATGGGTAGGTTGTGATGGCGTGTCGACATATGGGTGGGATGTGGTGGTGTGTCGATCTATGGGTGGGTTGTAGTGGTGTGTCGACCTATGGGTAGGTTGCGGTGGCGTGTAGACATATGGGTGGGATGTGGTGGTGTGTCGACATATGGGTGGGTTGTGGTGGTGTGTCGACCTATGGGTGGGTTGTAGTGGTGTGTCGACCTATGGGTAGGTTGTGGTGGCGTGTCGACATATGGGTGGGATGTGGTGGTCGTGTGTCGACCTATGGGTGGGTTGTGGTGGTGTGTCAACATATGGGTAGGTTGTGGTGGTGTGCCGACATATGGGTGGGTTGTGGTGGTGTGTCGACCTATGGGTGGGTTGTAGTGGTGTGTCGACCTATGGGTAGGTTGTGGTGGCGTGTCGACATATGGGTGGGATGTGGTGGTGGTGTGTCGACCTATGGGTGGGTTGTGGTGGTGTGTCAACATATGGGTAGGTTGTGGTGGTGTGCCGACATATGGGTGGGATGTGGTGGTGTGTCGACCTGAGGGTGGATTGTGGCGGTGTGTCGACCTGAGGGTGGGTTGTGGTGGTGTGTCGATCTGAGGGTGGGTTATGGTGATGTGTCGACCTGTTTGTTCTCTACTCACCACACCTGCTGGTTCACACACGTCGCCACACTCACTGTTCCCTACTCTCTTTTCGCCACAATCTTCGCCACTCACAGTTCGCCACAATCTTCGCCACTCACAGTTCGCCACAATCTTCACCACTCACAGTTCGCCACAATCTTCGCCACTCACAGTTCGCCACAATCTTCACCACTCACAGTTCGCCACAATCTTCGCCACTCACAGTTCGCCACAATCTTCACCACTCACAGTTCGCCACAATCTTCGCCACTCACAGTTCGCCACAATCTTCGCCACACTCACCTGCAATAATAAATAATTTCAGATGAGCTGATGAGATATATATCAGAAACAAATTTCGAGGAAAATATAACGAAAATATTCAAACAAATCGACGAAAGAAGTGAGAGAAGGAAGGATCAGGGGAATAAATAGGGAACAGAAGGAAGAAAACTGGAACAGGGAGACGGGAGAAGAAGAGGCGGCAGAAATTTCAGTCGTCAGCACTGCTGATGAAAAAAATGAATACAAGACTTAGCACCTAATAACAAAGACTGACAACCATATGGTTGTGCTCGTTAACATGGTTGTCCTCGTTAACCTGACAACCACATGGTTGTCCTCGTTAACCTGACAACCACATGGTTGTCCTCGTTAACCTGACAACCACATGGTTGTCCTCGTTAACCTGACAACCACATGGTTGTCCTCATTAACCTGACAACTACATGGTTATCCTCATTAACCTGACAACCACATGGTTATCCTCATTAACCTGACAACCACATGGTTGTCCTCATTAACCTGACAACCACATGGTTGTCCTCGTTAACCTGACAACCACATGGTTGTCCTCATTAACCTGACAACCACATGGTTGTCCTCATTAACCTGACAACCACATGGTTGTCCTCGTTAACCTGACAACCACATGGTTGTCCTCGTTAACCTGACAACCACATGGTTGTCCTCGTTAACCTGACAACCACATGGTTGTCCTCATTAACCTGACAACCACATGGTTGTCCTCATTAACCTGACAACCACATGGTTGTCTTCATTAACCTGACAACCACATGGTTGTCCTCATTAACCTGACAACCACATGGTTGTCCTCGTTAACCTGACAACCACATGGTTGTCCTCGTTAACCTGACAACCACATGGTTGTCCTCGTTAACCTGACAACCACATGGTTGTCCTCGTTAACCTGACAACCACATGGTTGTCCTCGTTAACCTGACAACCACACGGTTGTCCTCGTTAACCTGACAACCACATGGTTGTCCTCGTTAACCTGACACCAAACTCTGCCAACACTTCACATATAAACTTTTCTTAATTTTGAAAAAAGAAAAGAGTCCACTGATAGCACGCATATTCACTGTCCGTGACCCACACTCATGGAACTCGAAAAAAATCACGAAAATGTAAATGCTGGAAGCTTGTATATCCTAAGGAGACAGTCTAGACACCGCCACCATGACACTGGCTCCACAAACCGTTTCTGTAATATCACCCCATGAAGGTGGCAATAAAACATTGGTAAAAAAAAAAAAAAGTGAGGCGGGTAACACCGACATCACACATTTTCAAAATCTTTGGAAGTGAGCTAATAAAATGAGTGATAATCTTGCTTAATAACAACAATTTTGAGAACTCAAGACAGCATGGGTTTGCAGCAGGTCTCTCCCTGCCTCCCGCAAGGGCAGGACTACTAATACAGTCTTGGATGCACTACCGCAAGGACAAGACCACTACGACTGTCTTGGATGCACTACCGCAAGGACAAGACCACTACGACTGTCTTGGATGCACTACCGCAAGGACAAGACCACTACGACTGTCTTGGATGTACTACCGCAAGGGGAAGACCACTGCGGCTATCTTGGATGCACTACCGTAAGGGCAAGACCACTGCGGCTATCTTGGATGCACTACCGTAAGGGCAAGACCACGACGACAGTCTTGGATGCATTACCGCAAGGGCAAGACCACTGTGACTATCTTGGATGCACTACCATAAGGGCAAGACCACAACGACTGTCTTGGATGCACTACCGCAAGGGCAAGACTACCACCACTGCCTTGGATGCACTACCGCAAGGGCAAGACCACTACGACTGTCTTGGATGTACTACCGCAAGGGCAAGACTACCACGACTGTCTTGGATGCACTACCGCAAGGGCAAGACTATTAATACTGTCTTGGATGCACTACCGCAAGGGCAAGACCACTACGACTGTCTTGGATGCACTACCGCAAGGGCAAGACCATTACGACTCTTGGATGTACTACCGCAAGGGCAAGACTACCACGACTGTCTTGGATGTACTACCGCAAGGGCAAGACCACTACGACTGTCTTGGATGTACTACCGCAAGGGCAAGACTACCACGACTGTCTTGGATGTACTACCACAAGGGCAAGACCACTACGACTGTCTTGGATGTACTACCGCAAGGGCAAGACTACCACGACTGTCTTGGATGTACTACCGCAAGGGCAAGACCACTACGACTGTCTTGGATGTACTACCGCAAGGGCAAGACCATTACGACTCTCTTGGATGTACTACAGCAAGGGCAAGACCACTACGACTGTCTTGGATGCACTGGAACACAAGTAGACGTCTTGGATGTACTACCGCAAGGGCAAGACTACCACGACAGTCTTGGAAGTACTACCGCAAAGGCAAGACCACTACGACTGTCTTGGATGTACTACCGCAAGGGCAAGACTACCACGACAGTCTTGGATGTACTACCGCAAAGGCAAGACCACTACGACTGTCTTGGATGTACTACCGCAAGGGCAAGACTACCACGACTGTCTTGGATGTACTACAGCAAGGGCAAGACCACTACAACTGTCTTGGATGTACTACCGCAAGGGCAAGACTACCACGACTGTCTTGGATGTACTACCGCAAGGGCAAGACCACTACGACTGTCTTGGATGTACTACCGCAAGGGCAAGACCACTACGACTGTCTTGGATGTACTACCGCAAGGGCAAGACTACCACGACTGTCTTGGATGTACTACCGCAAGGGCAAGACCACTACGACTGTCTTTGATACACTTTAACACAAGTAGACGTCCTGGATGTACTACCGCAAGGGCAAGACTACCACGACTGTCTTGGATGTACTACCGCAAAGGCAATACAACTACGACTGTCTTGGATGTACTACCGCAAGGGCAAGACTACCACGACTGTCTTGGATGTACTACAGCAAGGGCAAGACCACTACGACTGTTTTGGATGTACTACCGTAAGGGCAAGACCACTACGACTGTCTTGGATGTACTACCGCAAAGGCAAGACCACTACGACTGTCTTGGATGCACTCCCGCAAGGGCAAGACCACTACGACTGTCTTGGATGTACTACCGCAAGGGCAAGACCACTACGACTGTCTTGGATGTACTACCGCAAGGGCAAGACCACTACGACTGTCTTGGATGTACTACCGCAAGGGAAAGACCACTACGACTGTCTTGGATGCACTCCCGCAAGGGCAAGACCACTACGACTGTCTTGGATGAACTACCGCAAGGGCAAGACCACTACGACTGTCTTGGATGTACTTCCGCAAGGGCAAGACCACTACGACTGTCTTGGATGTACTACCGCAAGGGCAATACGACTACGACTGTCTTGGATGTACTACTGCAAGGGAAAGACTACCACGACTATCTTGGATGTACTACCGCAAGTGCACGACCACTACGACTGTCTTGGATGTACTACCGCAAGGGCAAGACCACTACGACTGTCTTGGATGTACTACCGCAAGGGCAAGACCACTACGACTGTCTTGGATGTACTACCGCAAGGGAAAGACCACTACGACTGTCTTGGATGCACTCCCGCAAGGGCAAGACCACTACGACTGTCTTGGATGAACTACCGCAAGGGCAAGACCACTACGACTGTCTTGGATGTACTTCCGCAAGGGCAAGACCACTACGACTGTCTTGGATGTACTACCGCAAGGGCAATACGACTACGACTGTCTTGGATGTACTACTGCAAGGGAAAGACTACCACGACTATCTTGGATGTACTACCGCAAGTGCACCACCACTACGACTGTCTTGGATGTACTACCGCAAGGGCAAGACCACTACGACTGTCTTGGATGCACTCCCGCAAGGGCAAGACCACTACGACTGTCTTGGATGTACTACCACAAGGGCAAGACCACTACGACTGTCTTGGATGCACTCCCGCAAGGGCAAGACCACTACGACTGTCTTGGATGTACTACCGCAAGGGCAAGACCACTACGACTGTCTTGGATGTACTACCGCAAGGGCAAGACCACTACGACTGTCTTGGATGTACTACCGCAAGGGCAAGACCACTACGACTGTCTTGGATGCACTCCCGCAAGGGCAAGACCACTACGACTGTCTTGGATGTACTACCGCAAGGGCAAGACCACTACGACTGTCTTGGATGTACTACCGCAAGGGCAAGACCACTACGACTGTCTTGGATGCACTCCCGCAAGGGCAAGACCACTACGACTGTCTTGGATGTACTACCGCAAGGGCAAGACCACTACGACTGTCTTGGATGTACTACCGCAAGGGCAAGACCACTACGACTGTCTTGGATGTACTACCGCAAGGGCAAGACCACTACGACTGTCTTGGATGCACTCCCGCAAGGGCAAGACCACTACGACTGTCTTGGATGTACTACCGCAAGGGCAAGACCACTACGACTGTCTTGGATGTACTACCGCAAGGGCAAGACCACTACGACTGTCTTGGATGTACTACCGCAAGGGCAAGACCACTACGACTGTCTTGGATGTACTACCGCAAGGGCAAGACCACTACGACTGTCTTGGATGCACTCCCGCAAGGGCAAGACCACTACGACTGTCTTGGATATACTACCGCAATGGCAAGACCACTACGACTGTCTTGGATGTACTACCGCAAGGGCAAGACCACTACGACTGTCTTGGATGTACTACCGCAAGGGCAAGACCACTACGACTGTCTTGGATGTACTACCGCAAGGGCAAGACCACTACGACTGTCTTGGATGTACTACCGCAAGGGCAAGACCACTACGACTGTCTTGGATGTACTACCGCAAGGGCAAGACCACTACGACTGTCTTGGATGTACTACCGCAAGGGCAAGACCACTACGACTGTCTTGGATGTACTACCGCAAGGGCAAGACCACTACGACTGTCTTGGATGTACTACCGCAAGGGCAAGACCACTACGACTGTCTTGGATGCACTCCCGCAAGGGCAAGACCACTACGACTGTCTTGGATGTACTACCGCAAGGGCAAGACCACTACGACTGTCTTGGATGCACTTCCGCAAGGGCAAGACCACCACGACTGTCTTGGATGTACTACCGCAAGGGCAAGACCACTACGACTGTCTTGGATGTACTATCGCAAGGGCAAGACCACTACGACTGTCTTGGATGTACTACCGCAAGGGCGAGACCACTACGACTGTCTTGGATGCACTCCCGCAAGGGCAAGACCACTACGACTGTCTTGGATGTACTACCGCAAGGGCAAGACCACTACGACTGTCTTGGATGCACTCCCGCAAGGGCAAGACCACTACGACTGTCTTGGATGTACTACCGCAAGGGCAAGACCACTACGACTTTCTTGGATGTACTACCGCAAGGGCAAGACCACTACGACTGTCTTGGATGTACTACCGCAAGGGCAAGACCACCACGACTGTCTTGGATGTACTACCGCAAGGGAAAGACCACCACGACTGTCTTGGATGTACTACCGCAAGGGCAAGACCACTACGACTGTCTTGGATGCACTACCGCAAGGGCAAGACCACCACGACTGTCTTGGATGTACTACCACAAGGGCAAGACCACTACGACTGTCTTGGATGTACTACCGCAAGGGCAAGACCACTACGACTGTCTTGGATGTACTACCGCAAGGGCAAGACCACTACGACTGTCTTGGATGTACTACCGCAAGGGCAAGACCACCACGACTGTCTTGGATGTACTACCGCAAGGGCAAGACCACCACGACTGTCTTGGATGTACTACCGCAAGGGCAAGACCACTACGACTGTCTTGGATGCACTACCGCAAGGGCAAGACCACTACGACTGTCTTGGATGTACTACCGCAAGGGCAAGACCACTACGACTGTCTTGGATGTACTACAGCAAGGGCAAGACCACTACGACTGTCTTGGATGTACTACCGCAAGCGCAAGACCACTACGACTGTCTTGGATGCACTACCGCAAGGACAAGACCACTACGACTGTCTTGGATGTACTACCGCAAGGGGAAGACCACTGCGGCTATCTTGGATGCACTACCGTAAGGGCAAGACCACTGCGGCTATCTTGGATGCACTACCGTAAGGGCAAGACCACGACGACAGTCTTGGATGCATTACCGCAAGGGCAAGACCACTGTGACTATCTTGGATGCACTACCATAAGGGCAAGACCACAACGACTGTCTTGGATGCACTACCGCAAGGGCAAGACTACCACCACTGCCTTGGATGCACTACCGCAAGGGCAAGACCACTACGACTGTCTTGGATGTACTACCGCAAGGGCAAGACTACCACGACAGTCTTGGAAGTACTACCGCAAAGGCAAGACCACTACGACTGTCTTGGATGTACTACCGCAAGGGCAAGACTACCACGACAGTCTTGGAAGTACTACCGCAAAGGCAAGACCACTACGACTGTCTTGGATGTACTACCGCAAGGGCAAGACTACCACGACAGTCTTGGAAGTACTACCGCAAAGGCAAGACCACTACGACTGTCTTGGATGTACTACCGCAAGGGCAAGACTACCACGACAGTCTTGGATGTACTACCGCAAAGGCAAGACCACTACGACTGTCTTGGATGTACTACCGCAAGGGCAAGACTACCACGACTGTCTTGGATGTACTACAGCAAGGGCAAGACCACTACAACTGTCTTGGATGTACTACCGCAAGGGCAAGACTACCACGACTGTCTTGGATGTACTACCGCAAGGGCAAGACCACTACGACTGTCTTGGATGTACTACCGCAAGGGCAAGACCACTATGACTGTCTTGGATGTACTACCGCAAGGGCAAGACTACCACGACTGTCTTGGATGTACTACCGCAAGGGCAAGACCACTACGACTGTCTTTGATACACTTTAACACAAGTAGACGTCCTGGATGTACTACCGCAAGGGCAAGACTACCACGACTGTCTTGGATGTACTACCGCAAAGGCAATACAACTACGACTGTCTTGGATGTACTACCGCAAGGGCAAGACTACCACGACTGTCTTGGATGTACTACAGCAAGGGCAAGACCACTACGACTGTTTTGGATGTACTACCGCAAGGGCAAGACCACTACGACTGTTTGGATGTACTACCGCAAGGGCAAGACCACTACGACTGTCTTGGATGTACTACCGCAAGGGCAAGACCACTACGACTGTCTTGGATGTACTACCGCAAGGGCAAGACCACTACGACTGTCTTGGATGTACTACCGCAAGGGCAAGACCACTACGACTGTCTTGGATGTACTACCGCAAGGGAAAGACCACTACGACTGTCTTGGATGCACTCCCGCAAGGGCAAGACCACTACGACTGTCTTGGATGAACTACCGCAAGGGCAAGACCACTACGACTGTCTTGGATGTACTTCCGCAAGGGCAAGACCACTACGACTGTCTTGGATGTACTACCGCAAGGGCAATACGACTACGACTGTCTTGGATGTACTACTGCAAGGGAAAGACTACCACGACTATCTTGGATGTACTACCGCAAGTGCACGACCACTACGACTGTCTTGGATGTACTACCGCAAGGGCAAGACCACTACGACTGTCTTGGATGTACTACCGCAAGGGCAAGACCACTACGACTGTCTTGGATGTACTACCGCAAGGGAAAGACCACTACGACTGTCTTGGATGCACTCCCGCAAGGGCAAGACCACTACGACTGTCTTGGATGAACTACCGCAAGGGCAAGACCACTACGACTGTCTTGGATGTACTTCCGCAAGGGCAAGACCACTACGACTGTCTTGGATGTACTACCGCAAGGGCAATACGACTACGACTGTCTTGGATGTACTACTGCAAGGGAAAGACTACCACGACTATCTTGGATGTACTACCGCAAGTGCACGACCACTACGACTGTCTTGGATGTACTACCGCAAGGGCAAGACCACTACGACTGTCTTGGATGCACTCCCGCAAGGGCAAGACCACTACGACTGTCTTGGATGTACTACCACAAGGGCAAGACCACTACGACTGTCTTGGATGCACTCCCGCAAGGGCAAGACCACTACGACTGTCTTGGATGTACTACCGCAAGGGCAAGACCACTACGACTGTCTTGGATGTACTACCGCAAGGGCAAGACCACTACGACTGTCTTGGATGTACTACCGCAAGGGCAAGACCACTACGACTGTCTTGGATGCACTCCCGCAAGGGCAAGACCACTACGACTGTCTTGGATGTACTACCGCAAGGGCAAGACCACTACGACTGTCTTGGATGTACTACCGCAAGGGCAAGACCACTACGACTGTCTTGGATGCACTCCCGCAAGGGCAAGACCACTACGACTGTCTTGGATGTACTACCGCAAGGGCAAGACCACTACGACTGTCTTGGATGTACTACCGCAAGGGCAAGACCACTACGACTGTCTTGGATGTACTACCGCAAGGGCAAGACCACTACGACTGTCTTGGATGCACTCCCGCAAGGGCAAGACCACTACGACTGTCTTGGATGTACTACCGCAAGGGCAAGACCACTACGACTGTCTTGGATGTACTACCGCAAGGGCAAGACCACTACGACTGTCTTGGATGTACTACCGCAAGGGCAAGACCACTACGACTGTCTTGGATGTACTACCGCAAGGGCAAGACCACTACGACTGTCTTGGATGCACTCCCGCAAGGGCAAGACCACTACGACTGTCTTGGATATACTACCGCAATGGCAAGACCACTACGACTGTCTTGGATGTACTACCGCAAGGGCAAGACCACTACGACTGTCTTGGATGTACTACCGCAAGGGCAAGACCACTACGACTGTCTTGGATGTACTACCGCAAGGGCAAGACCACTACGACTGTCTTGGATGTACTACCGCAAGGGCAAGACCACTACGACTGTCTTGGATGTACTACCGCAAGGGCAAGACCACTACGACTGTCTTGGATGTACTACCGCAAGGGCAAGACCACTACGACTGTCTTGGATGTACTACCGCAAGGGCAAGACCACTACGACTGTCTTGGATGTACTACCGCAAGGGCAAGACCACTACGACTGTCTTGGATGCACTTCCGCAAGGGCAAGACCACCACGACTGTCTTGGATGTACTACCGCAAGGGCAAGACCACTACGACTGTCTTGGATGTACTATCGCAAGGGCAAGACCACTACGACTGTCTTGGATGTACTACCGCAAGGGCAAGACCACTACGACTGTCTTGGATGCACTCCCGCAAGGGCAAGACCACTACGACTGTCTTGGATGTACTACCGCAAGGGCAAGACCACTACGACTGTCTTGGATGCACTCCCGCAAGGGCAAGACCACTACGACTGTCTTGGATGTACTACCGCAAGGGCAAGACCACTACGACTTTCTTGGATGTACTACCGCAAGGGCAAGACCACTACGACTGTCTTGGATGTACTACCGCAAGGGCAAGACCACCACGACTGTCTTGGATGTACTACCGCAAGGGCAAGACCACCACGACTGTCTTGGATGTACTACCGCAAGGGCAAGACCACTACGACTGTCTTGGATGCACTACCGCAAGGGCAAGACCACCACGACTGTCTTGGATGTACTACCACAAGGGCAAGACCACTACGACTGTCTTGGATGTACTACCGCAAGGGCAAGACCACTACGACTGTCTTGGATGTACTACCGCAAGGGCAAGACCACTACGACTGTCTTGGATGTACTACCGCAAGGGCAAGACCACCACGACTGTCTTGGATGTACTACCGCAAGGGCAAGACCACCACGACTGTCTTGGATGTACTACCGCAAGGGCAAGACCACTACGACTGTCTTGGATGCACTACCGCAAGGGCAAGACCACTACGACTGTCTTGGATGTACTACCGCAAGGGCAAGACCACTACGACTGTCTTGGATGTACTACAGCAAGGGCAAGACCACTACGACTGTCTTGGATGTACTACCGCAAGCGCAAGACCACTACGACTGTCTTGGATGTACTACCGCAAGGGCAAGACCACTACGACTGTCTTGGATGTACTACCGCAAGGGCAAGACCACTACGACTGTCTTGGATGTACTACCGCAAGGGCAAGACCACTACGACTGTCTTGGATGTACTACCGCAAGGGCAAGACCACTACGACTGTCTTGGATGTACTACCGCAAGGGCAAGACCACTACGACTGTCTTGGATGTACTACCGCAAGGGCAAGACCACTACGACTGTCTTGGATGTACTACCGCAAGGGCAAGACCACTACGACTGTCTTGGATGTACTACCGCAAGGGAAAGACCACTACGACTGTCTTGGATGCACTCCCGCAAGGGCAAGACCACTACGACTGTCTTGGATGTACTACCGCAATGGCAAGACTACCACGACTGTCTTGGATGTACTACCGCAATGGCAAGACCACTACGACTGTCTTGGATGTACTACCGCAATGGCAAGACTACCACGACTGTCTTGGATGTACTACCGCAAGGGCAAGACCACTACGACTGTCCTGGATGTACTACCGCAATGGCAAGACCACTACGACTGTCTTGGATGTACTACCGCAATGGCAAGACCACTACGACTGTCCTGGATGTACTACCGCAATGGCAAGACCACTACGACTGTCCTGGATGTACTCCCGCAATGGCAAGACCACTACGACTGTCCTGGATGTACTCCCGCAATGGCAAGACCACTACGACTGTCCTGGACACACTGGAACACAAGCAGACGTGGTATACACATCACATACAAACTCCTTCAACAAGTGAGAACCTATGATGGACCGGATGACAAAATACAAGCTTCAGATATACGGTGAAAAGTGAGCATACTACGATATACCTTCGGGCATATCTAGACATACATACAATATACCTTTGAGAAATTTCGAGAGTTTTCCTGCTGCTTGTCTGGTCAACCAGGCTGTTGCTGCAGGCGGTCGGCTAACCCATATATCCATCACCCTGA
>NC_091317.1:6241795-6299295 GCF_038502225.1 Cherax quadricarinatus
CAGAAGCCTTCAGCACCAACAGGTGGAGGCAGCAATAGAAGCCTTCAACACCAACAGGTGGAGGCAGCAATAGAAGCCTTCAACACCAACAGGTGGAGGCAGCAACAGAAGCCTTCAGCACCAACAGGCGGAGGCAGCAACAGAAGCACCTCCACCAGGAGAGACCAGAATAAACAGCAGGTAATTAACGCTGGAGGGAGAGACTGACTCAGAAATGAACAAGTCTGCCCGGGAGACGAGTCCAGAGAAACGACAAAAAACTGGACCTTCCATAATCAGTACTTAAGAAACATGAAGACGCTGGAGGCCATCTAAAGGGTCAAGAAGACGCTGAAGGCAATCTTGAAAGCAAGGAAGATGCTAGAAGCGATTTTAAGGACAAGAAAGATGCTGGAGGCCATCTTGAGGGTCAAGAAGACGCTGGAGGCCATCTTGAGGGCGAGGAAGACGCTGGAGGCAATCTTGAGGGCGAGGAAGACGCTGGAGGCAATCTTGAGGGCGAGGAAGACGCTGGAGGCTATTTTGAAGGGCGAGCGAGGCGCTGGAGGCCATTTTGAGGGCCAGGGAGACCTTGGAGGCCATCTTGAAGGCCAGAAAGACGCTGGAGGCCATCTTGAGGGCGAGGAAGACGCTGGAGGCAATCTTGAGGCCCAGGAAGATGTTTGGGTGTTCAAAAAGTCGTTGAAAGCCATTTTGAAGAGTCATTGAAGATACTGGATGTCCTCTTGAAGACTCCAAGATGCTGGAGGCCATCTTGAAGACTCCAAGATGCTGGAGGCCATCTTGAAGGCTTCAAGATGCTGGAGGTCATCTTGAAAGTTGCAGGAAAACGTTTGCCAGAATCAAGTATGCCGAAGAATCCAGCAGTAAATCGTGTCCGAGAAGGTTTGACCAGTGAAAAAAAAAATTCTTAAGAGAAACAGTTGAGTGTGAGTGCCTGGCGCAGCAGCGCCACACGTAATGAGGTGATACCCGACGACTGGATTCTTCGTGCAGGTCAACTCTCTAGACCTGGTCCAGGACCGGAGAATGTCTAGAACAGGTCCAGGACCGGAGAATGTCACTCCGGCTACACTCACTTTATTTATCACGTAAAATTCCTCCGCTTTTTTGTTTTAGGTAAATCTTACTGCCACCAGATGTCACCCACCTGTGGCAGGTGTCACTAGCCTCTGTCAGGTGCCTCGCACCTGTGTCGTGTGTCACCCACCTGTGGCAGGTGTCACTAGCCTCTGTCAGGTGCCTCACACCTGTGTCTGTGTCACCCACCTGTAGCAGGTGTCACCCAGGTGCCTGTGTCGTGTGTCACCCACCTGTGGCAGGTGTCACTAGCCTCTGTCAGGTGCCTCACACCTGTGTCTGTGTCACCCACCTGTAGCAGGTGTCACTAGCCTCTGTCAGGTGCCTCGCACCTGTGTCTGTATCACCCACCTGTAGCAGGTGTCACTAGCCTCTGTCTGGTGCCTCGCACCTGTGTCTGTGTCACCCACCTGTAGCAGGTGTCACTAGCCTCGGTCAGGTGCCTCGCACCTGTGTCGTGTGTCACCCACCTGTAGCAGGTGTCACTAGCCTCGTCAGTGCAGTGTCTGTATCACCCACCTGTAGCAGGTGTCACTAGCCTCTGTCTGGTGCCTCGCACCTGTGTCTGTGTCACCCACCTGTAGCAGGTGTCACTAGCCTCTGTCAGGTGCCTCGCACCTGTGTCGTGTGTCACCCACCTGTAGCAGGTGTCACTAGCCTCTGTCAGGTTCCTCGCACCTGTGTCGTGTCACCCACCTGTGGCAGGTGTCACTAGCCTCTGTCTGGTGCCTTGCACCTGTGTCGTGTCACCCACCTGTAGCAGGTGTCACTAGCCTCTGTCAGGTGCCTTGCACCTGTGTCGTGTCACCCACCTGTGGCAGGTGTCACTAGCCTCTGTCAGGTGCCTCGCACCTGTGTCGTGTCACCCACCTGTGGCAGGTGTCACTAGCCTCTGTCAGGTGCCTTGCACCTGTGTCGTGTGTCACTCATCTATCATGCATTTCACGTCACTTACTCAGGTTCGATCATCTGCCGTCACTCACCCATGCTGTCACCTGTCGTCACTCACCCATGCTCTGTCACCTGCCGTCACTCACCCATGCTCTGTCACCTGTTGCCACTCACCTATGCTCTGTCACCTGTCTTCACTCACCCATGCTCTGTCACCTGCCGTCACTGACCCATGCTCTGTCACCTACCGTAACTCATCCATGATCTGTCACCTGTTGCCACTCACCCATGATTTGTCACCTGCCGTCACACCCATGCTCTGTCACCTGCCGTCACTTACCGTCACTCACCCATGCTCTGTCACCTGCCGTCACTCACCGTCACTCACCCATGCTCTGCCACCTGTCTCACCGCATATCTGCAGTAAACAGTAAGTATAAAGGCTCAGTCTACCTCCCGTCTATCTTTTGATGGTTCCAGGGGGAGTCGCCCCCAGCTGCCTAGTCCCAGTGCAAAATTGCTGGTTAATAACCCTATCAGCCAGGCTGCTGGTGCTTGCAGCAAGCACTTCAGCGTAGATAAATTAGACACATGTGCAACACTTGGGTATCTTTAATGAGGAAACGTTTCGCCACACAGTGGCTTCATCAGTCCATACAGAGGAGAACGGTGAAGAACAGGAGGAGTTTGAGGTAATCAGTCCCTCAGCCTTGAGTCAATCTTGAAAAGAATACAGCATATGTGCGGAGAAGTAGCTTATATACCGTAGGCAGGAGAGGTGCAGCAGTCGTAGGTGGTGTCACAGTTGTCCAGTGTGGATGAAGGTCGTGCCCAAGTGAAGAATTCCCTGTATTAATTAGATCCCAAGATGTTGCTGTGTAAGACAGGAATGTAGGTGAATGGTTCGGAGAACCAAGTGTCTAATTTATCAACTTGTCGGTTCTCTGAACCATTCACCTACACTTCAGCGTAACCACAACAGCCCAGCTGGTCAATAACTGGTCAATAACTTCTAATGCTCCAATTCCTTGGATCAAGATCCCCTCACTAACCAAGGCACACCTTTAGTAAGGCTGCTTGGTCGAGAGTCTTGGGTCCTGAACCGGTTAATAAATTTTCAATCGACCGGAGTTGTTGGTTCTTAGTCTTTGCCATTGATATACCACTGATATACTTTTGATATACCACTGATATACCTTTGATATACCATTGATATACTTTTGATGTACCACTGATATACCTTTGATATACCATTGATATACCACTGATATACTTTTGATATACCACTGATATACCTTTGATATACCATTGATATACTTTTGATGTACCACTGATATACCTTTGATATACCATTGATATACCACTGATATACTTTTGATATACCACTGATATACGTTTGATATACCATTGATATACTTTTGATGTACCACTGATATACCTTTGATATACCATTGATATACCACTGATATACCTTTCATATACCATTGATATACCACTGATATACCTTTGATATACCACTGATATACCTTTGATATACCATTTATATACTTTTTATATACTACTGATATACCTTTGATGTACCATTGATATACCTTTGATATACCACTGATATACTTTTGATATACCATTGATATACCTTTGATATACCACTGATACACCTTTGATATACCACTGATATACCTTTGATATACCACTGATACACCTTTGATATACCACTGATACACCTTTGATATACCACTGATATACCTTTGATATACCACTGATATACCTTTGATATACCACTGATATACCTTTGATATACCGCTGATATACCTTTGATGAATTCCGAGAGTTTTTCTTCTCCCGGAGCCCGGCCATGGACCAGTCTCATAAGAACATAAGACAGAAGGAACACTGCAACAGGCCTACTGACCCATGCGGAGCAGGTTCATGTCCCCCCCCGGTCTCGTGTGGTGCTTGTCTAGTCAACCAGGCTGTTGCTGCTGGTGATCCACCAACCCACATATCCATCACAGCCTGGTTGATCTGGCACTCTGGGAAGTATCATACCTTCTCTCGAAACTGTGTATAGAACTTCATCGCAAAAACTTTTTCAGTTTCTTACAACTGAGAGACTGAAGAAGCTTAGTCGTAACACCACCGGAAGTGGTATTTCTTGCAGGTCAGATCGTCTCTTCCACTCTTTCAATTCATGAGTATCTGGTATATCATGATCATGTCTCCTTTGGTTCATCATTAGTGTTTTATAGGTTGTTAGATAATTGCTTTTGTCTCAGCTCGTCATGTATCCCTCTCAGCTCTGGTACCTGTCGTGCTGAGAACCTCCTCACAGTCTTAAGTTTGTGTAAATGCGTGAGCAATCGTGGGCTCCATGCTGGTGCTACGTACTCTGTTCTTCTGCTTTTCTAACTTTGACCTAGATAATACACGCTAGTTCTTAATCTAGTCGGTAGTAGTTAGTTCTCAGCAGATAGCTTCGGTGTAGACTCCTAAATCCTCTGTTAACTGTCTACCTGCCTGGAGTCTACCTGGAGTCTACCTGGGGGGTATTCCGGGGATCAATGGCCTGGATCAGGGCCTGATCAACGAGGCTGTTGCTGCTGGCCGCACGCAATCCAACGTCCGAACCACAGCCCGGCTGATCCGACACCAACTTTTGGTATCTGTCCAGCTCCCTCTTGAAGACAACCAGGGATTTATTGGTAACGCCCCTTATTTCTGGTGGGAGGCTATTGAACAGTCTTGGGCCCCTGACACTTATTGCGTTTTCTCTTAGTGTACCAGTGACGCCCCTACTTTTCACTGGGGGTATGTTGCACCGCCTGCTTTCGTATGGTGTGATTTCTGTGTACATATTAGGGACCAGAATTGCTGTTCTTGCTGTTGAACAACGGTTTAGTGCCGAGGGGTAACGTAGATTGCAAAGATACGGCCGTAGACTAGTTTGACTTTAATTGAAGAGTGAGTACACAACCGGAAAAGTGAGGGAATGATCGATAGCCAGTCCGTGGAGAGGGAGGTTGTCGAACCCGTGTGGGTAGGTCGTGAAGTGAGGGCGGGTAGACTCCGTGCCTCACTGACCTTGGCAGGCCTAGAGAGGGCAGCACCGCAGTGCCTCGGGATATGAATCTAGCAGGTAACGTAGGCTGTCTACACCAGTCCCTCCAGAATCTTCCAGGTGTAGATTATGATATATCTCTCTCGCCTGCGCTCCAGTGAGTACAAGTCAAGTGCTTCCAGGTGCTCCCAGTAGTTAAGGTGTTTGACGGAACTTGTACGTGCAGTAAAGGTTCTCTGTACACTCTCTAGATCTACAATTTCACCTGCCTTGAATGGGGATGTAATGTACAGCAGTATTCTAGCCTAGAGAGAACAAGTGATTTGAAAATGATCATCAGTGGCTTAGCATTTCTTGTCTTGAATGTTCTCAGTATCCATCCTATCAGTTTCCTAGCAGATGTGATAGTGGTATTGTTGTGGTCCTTGAAGGTGAGGTCTTCGGACATTACCACCCCCAGGTCCTTCACATTACTTTTCCGCTCTATTGTGTGATTGGAGTTTGTAGTATACTCTGTCCTGGTTATTATTTCCTCCAGTTTTCCATAACGAAGTAGTTGGAATTTGTCTTCATTGAACATCATATTGTTCTCTGTTGCCCATTGGAAAACTTGGTTTATTTCTTCTTGGAGCTTTGCCGTGTCCTCAATGAATGACACTCTCATGCAGATCCTAGTATCCTCTGCAAAAGATGATACAGTGCTGTGGTTTACATCTCTGTTTATGTTTGTTATGTCTGATATAACTAGTGACATGGCCCTCAGACAAATAGAGAAACTAAAACCTAACAAATCCCCAGGCCCTGATGAACTGTTTGCAAGGGTGTTAAAGGAATGTAAAGAGGAACTTAGCATACCTTTGGCTAATCTTTTTAACATATCACTACAAACTGGCATAGTGCCTGATAAGTGGAAAATGGCAAATGTAATACCTATTTACAAGGCAGGTGACAGGTTCTTGGCTTCGAACTATAGACCAATAAGCCTTACCTCCATAGTGGGAAAATTTATGGAATCAATAATTGCCGAAGCAATTCGTAGCCATCTTGACAGGCACAGATTAATTAATGAATCTCAACACGGTTTAACAAAGGGGCGTTCCTGTCTTACGAATTTACTAACTTTTTCACTAAGGTGTTTGAGGAGGTAGATCATGATAATGAATATGATATTGTGTATATGGACTTCAGTAAGGCTTTCGATAGAGTTCCACACCAGAGGCTATTGAGGAACCTTAAGGCACACGGAATAGGAGGAGAATTTTTTTCCTGGGTAGAGGCATGGCTGACATATAGGCAGCAGAGAGTTTGCATAAATGGGGAGAAATCAGAATGGGGGCACGTCACAAGCGGTGTTCCTCAGGGGTCAGTGTTGGGCCCGTTGTTGTTCACAATTTACATAAACGACATAGATGAGAGAATAAATAGCGACATAAGTAAATTTGCTGATGACACCAAAATAGGCCGTCCAATTCATTCTAATGAGGACACTAGAGCACTCCAAGATGATTTGAATAGACTGATACAATGGTCGGAGAAGTGGCAGATGCAATTTAATGTTGACAAATGCAAAGTTCTAAATGTTGGACAGGTAAATAACCATGTAGATCTTAATACTACTGATTGCGAAAAGGATTTAGGAGTTCTGGTTAGCAGTAATCTAAAACCAAGACAACAGTGCATTAGTGTTCGCAATAAAGCTAACAGAATTCTTGGCTTCATATCTAGAAGTATAAATAATAGAAGTCCTCAGGTTGTTCTTCAACTCTATATATCCTTGGTTAGGCCTCATTTAGACTATGCTGCTCAGTTCTGGTCACCGTATTACAGAATGGATATAAATGCTCTGGAAAACGTACAGAGGAGGATGACAAAGATGATCCCATGTATTTGAAATCTTCCCTATGAGGATAGACTGAGGACCCTGAATCTGCACTCTCTCGAAAGGCGTAGAATCAGGGGGGGTATGATCGAGGTGTATAAATGGAAAACAGGAATAAATAAAGGGGATGTAAATAGCGTGCTGAAAATTTCCAGCCAAGACAGGACTCGCAGCAATGGTTTCAAATTGGAAAAATTCAGATTCAGGAAGGATATAGGAAAGCACTGGTTTGGTAATAGAGTTGTGGATGAGTGGAACAAACTCCCGAGTACAGTTATTCAGGCTAAAACGTTGTGTAGTTTTAAAAATAGGTTAGATAAATACATGAGTGGGTGTGGGTGGGTGTGAGTTGGACCTGACTAGCTTGTGCTGCTGGGTCTGGTGCCGTGCTCCTTCCTTGAGTGGAGGTGACCAGACTGGGTGGGTCATTGGGCTTATCCGGGGGGTGGGGGGGACATGGACCTGCTCCACATGGGTCAGTCGGCCTGTTGCAGTGTTCCTTCTTTCTTATGTTCTTATGTGTCTGTCTTGTGCTTCCATATGCTCCCATGTACTCCTTAGTACGATGTACTAGGTACCTCATACACATCGTAGTGGCTGTCTCATACACCGATCAATTTGCAGACTAAAGATTCGTTAACCTGTACCTCACCTCGCCTCGCAGGGCGGCCCTGAGGTATACTACCACCCCCAGGATGCAGCCCACAGTAGCCCGCTAACACTCACGTACCTCTGTACTACCAGGCGAACAGAGGCAGTATGTGTGAAGAGACTTTTCGTGTACGTCTTTTCCCCCAGCCCAGGAATCGAACCTAGGTCTTTTCGGATGTGAGGCGAAGGCTCTACCACTGAGCAACAGGTCACTTCAGTTCTAAAGTTTGTGAGACTCGCATATGTTGCAGATGTTATATTGTTGATGTTGGCTACGAGTGAGGTGTTTGGAGTGATGATAATCCCGAGAATCTCTCACTCGCAGATTTTCCCCATTTATCACCAAGTGGCTACTACAGTTCAACCCCTGAGGTTGAACCCCAGTAGCCAATTAGCTTGATCCTTCCCGCAGCCTGTCCTTCCATATACCGGGTTCACTCAGTGCTAACTTCATGGACTTAATCACTCCCATTCTTAAATCTGTGTACTGAGTTAATTCTTGTGTAAGCTGTGCACTTGCGCACACGCCTCCCAGTGCATGCGTTGCTTTGCCTGCCGGAGAATTAATTTAACTTTGCAGGATTTTGGTCTTAAGCGTCTGAGTGCGTGAGTGCGTGCACATAAGCATACTCCAAGTGCGTTAACGCTGCCAACTGGAAGGAACTAACAGTATAATTACGCACATAAAGTGATCGCTTTATATCCCAGATGGTAGCGATAGGCAGGGTAAAGTCAACGATAGGAGTAATAGCCGGTTAGAACAACAATACTAGCCCGGGGGAGGGGGAGGGGGAGCAGGGAGGGAAGGAGGCCCAGGAGGAGATAAGAGGGGCAGGAAGAGGAGGGGGGAAGGGAGAACGGGAACAGGAATGGGGGGGAGAGACAGGACAAAATGAATGTATGTAGACGTTTGTAAGATTTGTCTATAATCTTACATGTTCATGAAACAGATAAAAAAATATTCTTATTATTATTATTATTATTATTATTATTATTATTATTATTATTATTATTGTTATTATTATTATTATTATTATTATTATTATTATTATATTTAAATAGGACTAAACCTGACTGGGTTATACAACTGCAGTGTGGTGGTGTGTCAGGGTAGGTGACAGTGTAAGTTGTATAATGTCAGAGTTGGTGCCATGGTTTAGTTTCTGGTAAAAGCCAAACAGTGAGTTTGCTGTCGAGATGGAACTTACGAAGACAATGTGTGAGTCAGGATACTGTAGTATGAGAGGTCAATTCTACACGCTCTTTGATGTGCTCGGAGAGTCTAGTAAGATACAGTGAATTAACAGTTTAATCTGTGTTCACTGCGAGGTGATGGCTTCTCTCTATGTGGTATACATGTGTGTCTTAAACCATACCATGGACGGGGAGAGAACCCGCGATCAGAGAGTCTCAAAACTCCCAGTGGCTAACGCGACAGTCTGGAATTTTGAGACTCTCTGATGGCGAGTTCTATCCCCGTCTGTGGTATGGTTTGTTTGCAATCGTGTCATTACGATTTCGTGAGTCATGTGTGCCTTGTGTGCTCGATTCGTGAGAGTGATTCCCCCTCAACCGACAGCGAGGGGAAAGAATATAGATAGCAAGTCAGTGGAAGTTTAAGGGATTTTTTTGTCTGGATGCGCTTTAACTTGGACCATCGTTGTTGACAGCAGCTTTGCTGCTGCGAGAGTACGGGAAACTATAACGAAAAGGAGACCCCCTTGTAGGAGACTGCTAGGTCGTGAGGAGTGAACCATGCGGCTGAGTCCAAGTGTTCATAGCCCTGAACATAAGTATATCCAAAGACCCAGCATAGATAAAAAAAATTATTTTTGCCTGCTAGAAGCGCGACATAACCGTTGTTGTATACTAAGTACAATGTGATGTCTGGAGTCAAATTTCTGGATACCTTGTAGGGCACATGGGAATCTGAAACAGCACCGAATGAAGAGGTAGATATAGTTGCAGTGTGTTTGGTACTGCGAGTTTTGTATATTACAATCAGTGAAATGCTGGAAGATGTTTTTAAATATTCTCAAGTTACCCCTATCACGAAAAATAACCGCATATAATACTAGAGATCCGACACCGTCAGTGTACACAGCAGTGCAAGAACATGACTGAAACTCTTTAAGAGAGTGAGAGAGAGAGAGAGAGAGAGAGAGAGAGAGAGAGAGAGAGAGAGAGAGAGAGAGAGAGAGAGAGAGAGAGAGAGAGAGAGAGTAACAGACGTGTGAGCCTTCAGGCATGGAAGGAGAGAAGAATAAACCTAAATTGTAGGAACTTTGCAAGTAGTGAGGAAGAAGTATGACACGAGGTGCGCGTGAAGAACTGGAAAGAAGGTAAAGAGAAAATGGACAGAATCAACGCACAAACAATCCTGCCAAAGATCATAGCCTATAGTAGGCTTCCACTTCACACAAGAGCAGGTGAGGGAAGAGAAGACCGGAAAAGGGATACTGTCTACATGGAGAGTGCATAGCACAATATTGTCTACCTTGTCTCATGTCACCCATTACCACCACCCCTCCATCACCCACCACCAACCCTCCATCACTCATCACCACCCCTCCATCACCCATCACCACCCCTCCATTAAACATCACCACCCCTCCATCACCCATCATCACCCCTCCATCACCAACCACCAACCCTTCATCACCCATCACCACCCCTCCATCACCCATCACCAACCCTCCATCACCCATCACCACCCCTCCATCACCAACCACCAACCCTCCATCACCCATCACCACCCCTCCATCACCCATCACCACCCCTCCATTAAACATCACCACCCCTCCATCACCCATCATCACCCCTCCATCACCAACCACCAACCCTTCATCACCCATCACCACCCCTCCATCACCCATCACCAACCCTCCATCACCCATCACCACCCCTCCATCACCAACCACCAACCCTCCATCACCCATCACCACCCCTCCATCACCAACCACCAACCCTCCATCACCCATCACCACCCCTCCATCACCAACCACCAACCCTCCATCACCCATCACCACCCCTCCATCACCAACCACCACCCGTCCATCACCCATCACCACCCCTCCATCACCAACCACCAACCCTCCATCACCCATCACCACCCCTCCATCACCAACCACCAACCCTCCATCACCCATCACCACCCCTCCATCACCAACCACCAACCCTCCATCACCCATCACCACCCCTCCATCACCAACCACCAACCCTCCATCACCCATCACCACCCCTCCATCACCAACCACCACCCCTCCATCACCCATCACCACCCCTCCATCACCAACCACCAACCCTCCATCACCCATCACCACCCCTCCATTAAAAATCACCAACCCTCCATCACACATCACCACCCCTCCATCACCAACCACCAACCCTCCATCACCCATCACCACCCTCCATCACCAACCACCAACCCTCCATCACCCATCACCACCCCTCCATCACCAACCACCACCCCTCCATCACCCATCACCAACCCTCCATCGCCCATCACCACCCCTCCATCACCCATCACCACCCCTCCATCACCCATCACCCACCCTCCGTCCCCCGTCACCACCCCTCCATCACCCATCACCACCCCTCCATCACCCATCACCAACCCTCCATCACCCATCACCACCCCTCCATCACCCATCACCACCCCTCCATCACCCATCACCACCCCTCCATCACCCATCACCACCCCTCCATCACCCAGCACCACCCCTCCATCACCCATCACCACCCCTCCATCACCCATCACCACCCCTCCATCACCCACCACCAACCCTCCATCACTCATCACCACCCCTCCATCATCAACCACCAACCCTCCATCACTCACCACCACCCCTCCATCACCCATCACCACCCCTCCATCACCCATCACCAACCCTCCATCACCCATCACCACCCCTCCATCACCCATCACCACCCCTCCATCACCCATCACCACCCCTCCATCACCCATCACCACCCCTCCATCACCCATCACCACCCCTCCATCACCCATCACCACCCCTCCATCACCCATCACTACCCCTCCATCACCCATCACCACCCCTCCATCACTCAGACACGTCACTAGGACAAGCATAATACTAGACTTCTATTGGTAACATACCAGAGGATAAGCGACCAGTAATAACCTCCAGCAACATCAATAAAGACGTCAGGGAGAACCTGAGGGAACGGACATGCCTGTGTCTGGTGTCAAGAGTTTCTCTGCTCTGGCGGCCGCGGCAGACATCACAAACTTTAATTAACTGACTTGCAGAAAAATTTTAAAGGAGATATAAAGTGAAAATGCTTTCACTACCCCAGCTTCAGTACCCTCCTACCACTACCCCAGCTTCAGTACCCTCCTACCACTACCCCAGCTTCAGTACCCTCCTACCACTACCCCAGCTTCAGTACCCTCCTACCACTACCCCAGCTTCAGTACCCTCCTACCACTACCCCAGCTTCAGTACCCTCCTACCACTCTCCCAGCTTCACTACCCTCCAACCACAACCCCACTTTCAGTACCCTCCTACCACTACCCCAGCTTCAGTACCCTCCTACCACTACCCCAGCTTCAGTACCCTCCTACCACTACCCCAGCTTCAGTACCCTCCTACCACTACCCCAGCTTCAGTACCCTCCTACCACTACCCCAGCTTCAGTACCCTCCTACCACTACCCCAGCTTCAGTACCCTCCTACCACTACCCCAGCTTCAGTACCCTCCTACCACTACCCCAGCTTCAGTACCCTCCTACCACTACCCCAGCTTCAGTACCCTCCTACCACTACCCCAGCTTCAGTACCCTCCTACCACTACCCCAGCTTCAGTACCCTCCTACCACTACCCCAGCTTCAGTACCCTCCTACCACTACCCCAGCTTCAGTACCCTCCTACCACTACCCCAGCTTCAGTACCCTCCTACCACTACCCCAGCTTCAGTACCCTCCTACCACTACCCCAGCTTCAGTACCCTCCTACCACTACCCCAGCTTCAGTACCCTCCTACCACTACCCCAGCTTCAGTACCCTCCTACCACTACCCCAGCTTCAGTACCCTCCTACCACTACCCCAGCTTCAGTACCCTCCTACCACTACCCCAGCTTCAGTACCCTCCTACCACTACCCCAGCTTCAGTACCCTCCTACCACTACCCCAGCTTCAGTACCCTCCTACCACTACCCCAGCTTCAGTACCCTCCTACCACTACCCCAGCTTCAGTACCCTCCTACCACTACCCCAGCTTCAGTACCCTCCTACCACTACCCCAGCTTCAGTACCCTCCTACCACTACCCCAGCTTCAGTACCCTCCTACCACTACCCCAGCTTCAGTACCCTCCTACCACTACCCCAGCTTCAGTACCCTCCACCACTCCCCCAGCTTCAGTACCCTCCTACCACTACCCCAGCTTCAGTACCCTCCTACCACTACCCCAGCTTCAGTACCCTCCTACCACTACCCCAGCTTCAGTACCCTCCTACCACTACCCCAGCTTCAGTACCCTCCTACCACTACCCCAGCTTCAGTACCCTCCTACCACTACCCCAGCTTCAGTACCCTCCTACCACTACCCCAGCTTCAGTACCCTCCTACCACTACCCCAGCTTCAGTACCCTCCTACCACTACCCCAGCTTCAGTACCCTCCTACCACTACCCCAGCTTCAGTACCCTCCTACCACTACCCCAGCTTCAGTACCCTCCAACGACTACCCCAGCTTCAGTACCCTCCTACCACTACCCCAGCTTCAGTACCCTCCTACCACTACCCCAGCTTCAGTACCCTCCTACCACTACCCCAGCTTCAGTACCCTCCTACCACTACCCCAGCTTCAGTACCCTCCTACCACTACCCCAGCTTCAGTACCCTCCTACCACTACCCCAGCTTCAGTACCCTCCTACCACTACCCCAGCTTCAGTACCCTCCTACCACTACCCCAGCTTCAGTACCCTCCTACCACTACCCCAGCTTCAGTACCCTCCTACCACTACCCCAGCTTCAGTACCCTCCTACCACTACCCCAGCTTCAGTACCCTCCTACCACTACCCTAGCTTCAATACCCTCCGACCACTACCCCAGCTTCAGTACCCTGCTACCACCACCCCAGCTTTAGAATCCTACTACCTCTGCCCCTGCTTCAGTACTCTGCAACCACTACCCCAGCTTCAGTACCCTCCTACCACTACCCCAGTTTCAGCACCTCCATCCTCATTAGCCAATCACTAGCCCTGCCTATTACCACAGACACGCTAATACCCAGACTGAATTTACGGGCACAGCCAATGACCGTCCATCGTCTCACCGAGTAGCCAATCGCGAAGGACGCCCTAGGCACTGGGGCAACCAATGACGTAGAAGCACTCGCCACGGTTCACCAATCAAAATGCAAGAATGCGGTGTTGGTGCCCGCCCCTGTGTGTGTGTGTGCCTCTCACTATTTTAAAAGTCTGGTCTCGTGTAGAATTGATGATGAGAGAGAGAGAGAGAGAGAGAGAGAGAGAGAGAGAGAGAGAGAGAGAGAGAGATAGCCACCACCTCTACACAACACAACGTACGGACCCTCAGAGAGGCGCAGTGAACGTGTGAACTACATCATACCTCAGGTAGACTATCAAGTAGACAAGACATGTGTAAATAAGAGAGTAAACTACACGTAACAATGACAAGAAAAAAACACCGCTTGCTTAAAAAACTTATTGGAGAAGACAAGCTGACAGTTGTGAACTACTGACCACTACCACTGACAGGTTATCCTAACCAGACACTGGAGACTAAGACGGATACAAGGCGATGTGCAGAGAGTAAAAAGCAATATGATTCAAAGGATAACAAGAAGAGTGGATGATGGAGAGGATAGCAAGAGACGAGTGGATAATTAGTATATACGTGAGCTACATCGGAACGGCGGAAAGTGTAAATCATGGTAAATATGTAAGTCATGTTAAATAACGAAAATCGTGTTAAATAATGCAAATCACGTTAAATAATGTAAATCATGGCAAACATATAAATTGTGGTAAATCATGTAAATCATGGTAAATCATGGTAAATCATGTAAATCATGGTAAATCATGGTAAATCATGTAAATCGTGGTAAATCATGTAAATCATGGTAAATCATGTAAACCATGGTAAATCATGTAAATCTTGGTAAATCGTGTAAATCATGGTAAATCATGTAAATCTTGGTAAATCATGTAAATCATGGTAAATCATGTAAATCTTGGTAAATCATGTAAATCATGGTAAATCATGTAAATCATGGTAAATCATGTAAATCTTGGTAAATCATGTAAATCATGGTAAATCATGTAAATCTTGGTAAATCATGTAAATCATGGTAAATCATGTAAATCATGGTAAATCATGTAAACCATGGTAAATCATGTAAATCATGGTAAATCATGTAAACCATGGTAAATCATGTAAACCATGGTAAATCATGTAAATCATGGTAAATCATGTAAATCATGGTAAATCATGTAAACCATGGTAAATCATGTAAACCATGGTAAATCATGTAAACCATGGTAAATCATGTAAATCATGGTAAATCATGTAAATCATGGTAAATCATGTAAATCATGGTAAATCATGTAAACCATGGTAAATCATGTAAATCATGGTAAATCATGTAAATCATGGTAAATCATGTAAATCATGGTAAATCATGTAAATCATGGTAAATCATGTAAATCATGGTAAATCATGTAAATCATGGTAAATCATGTAAATCATGGTAAATCATGTAAATCATGGTAAATCATGTAAACCATGGTAAATCATGTAAATCATGGTAAATCATGTAAATCATGGTAAATCATGTAAATCATGGTAGATCATGTAAATCATGGTAAATCATGTAAATCATGGTAAATCATGTAAATCATGGTAAATCATAAAATGCATAATGATAACTTCATAATGAAATATGTCAGCTGAGGTTAAGACATTTTATTACATCGGAAATAAAACCCAGTTGTGTGACAGCTAGCTTCACTACCACTATGTAACTATCACACAGAATAGTGCACACACACACTACCACTACGGCTGTATCCACTATATAACTATCATGAAAGTTAGTGTCAAAACACACTGCTGGTGTTCCCACTGTGTAAGTCACAGTGGGGTGTAGCAACACACTGCTGGTGTTCCCACTGTGTAAGTCACAGTGGGGTGTAGCAACACACTGCTGGTGTTCCCACTGTGTAAGTCACAGTGGGGTGTAGCAACACACTGCTGGCGTTCCCACTGTGTAAGTCACAGTGGGGTGTAGCAACACACTGCTGGCGTTCCCACTGTGTAAGTCACAGTGGGGTGTAGCAACACACTGCTGGCGTTCCCACTGTGTAAGTCACAGTGGGGTGTAGCAACACACTGCTGGCGTTCCCACTGTGTAAGTCACAGTGGGGTGTAGCAACACACTGCTGGCGTTCCCACTGTGTAAGTCACAGTGGGGTGTAGCAACACACTGCTGGCGTTCCCACTGTGTAAGTCACAGTGGGGTGTAGCAACACACTGCTGGCGTTCCCACTGTGTAAGTCACAGTGGGGTGTAGCAACACACTGCGGTTGTACCTAACTTTGCTAAATGCAAAAACAACAGAAGTAATGAGTGTGACATGTACTCAACGCAGTAATGAGTGTGACATGTACTCAACACAGTAATGAGTGTGACATGTACTCAACACAGTAATGAGTGTGACATGTACTCAACACAGTAATGAGTGTGACATGTACTCAACACAGTAATGAGTGTGACATGTGCTCAACACAGTAATGAGTGTGACATGTACTCAACACAGTAATGAGTGTGACATGTACTCAACACAGTAATGAGTGTGACATGTACTCAACACAGTAATGAGTGTGACATGTACTCAACACAGTAATGAGTGTGATATGTACTCAACACAGTAATGAGTGTGACATGTACTCAACACAGTAATGAGTGTGACATGTACTCAACATAGTAATGAGTGTGACATGTACTCAACACAGTAATGAGTGTGACATGTACTCAACACAGTAATGAGTGTGACATGTACTCAACACAGTAATGAGTGTGACATGTACTCAACACAGTAATGAGTGTGACATGTACTCAACACAGTAATGAGTGTGATATGTACTCAACACAGTAATGAGTGTGACATGTACTCAACACAGTAATGAGTGTGACATGTACTCAACATAGTAATGAGTGTGACATGTACTCAACACAGTAATGAGTGTGACATGTACTCAACACAGTAATGAGTGTGACATGTACTCAACATGGTAATGAGTGTGACATGTACTCAACACAGTAATGAGTGTGACATGTACTCAACACAGTAATGATTGTGACATGTACTCAACACAGTAATGAGCGTGACATGTACTCAACACAGTAATGAGTGTGACATGTGCTCAACACAGTAATGAGTGTGACATGTACTCAACACAGTAATGAGTGTGACATGTACTCAACACAGTAATGAGTGTGACATGTACTCAACACAGTAATGAGTGTGACATGTACTCAACACAGTAATGAGTGTGATATGTACTCAACACAGTAATGAGTGTGACATGTACTCAACACAGTAATGAGTGTGACATGTACTCAACATAGTAATGAATGTGACATGTACTCAACACAGTAATGAGTGTGACATGTACTCAACACAGTAATGAGTGTGACATGTACTCAACACAGTAATGAGTGTGACATGTACTCAACACAGTAATGAGTGTGACATGTACTCAACACAGTAATGAGTGTGATATGTACTCAACACAGTAATGAGTGTGACATGTACTCAACACAGTAATGAGTGTGACATGTACTCAACATAGTAATGAGTGTGACATGTACTCAACACAGTAATGAGTGTGACATGTACTCAACACAGTAATGAGTGTGACATGTACTCAACACAGTAATGAGTGTGACATGTACTCAACACAGTAATGAGTGTGACATGTACTCAACACAGTAATGAGTGTGACATGTACTCAACACAGTAATGAGTGTGACATGTACTCAACACAGTAATGAGTGTGACATGTACTCAACACAGTAATGAGTGTGATATGTACTCAACACAGTAATGAGTGTGATATGCACTCAACACAGTAATGAGTGTGACATGTACTCAACACAGTAATGAGTGTGACATGTACTCAACACAGTAATGAGTGTGATATGTACTCAACACAGTAATGAGTGTGATATGTACTCAACACAGTAATGAGTGTGACATGTACTCAACACAGTAATGAGTGTGACATGTACTCAACACAGTAATGAGTGTGACATGTACTCAACACAGTAATGAGTGTGACATGTACTCAACACAGTAATGAGTGTGACATGTACTCAACACAGTAATGAGTGTGACATGTGCTCAACACAGTAATGAGTGTGACATGTACTCAACACAGTAATGAGTGTGACATGTACTCAACACAGTAATGAGGGTGACATGTACTCAACACAGTAATGAGTGTGACATGTACTCAACACAGTAATGAGTGTGATATGCACTCAACACAGTAATGAGTGTGACATGTACTCAACACAGTAATGAGTGTGACATGTACTCAACACAGTAATGAGTGTGATATGCACTCAACACAGTAATGAGTGTGACATGTACTCAACACAGTAATGAGTGTGATATGCACTCAACAAAGTAATGAGTGTGACATGTACTCAACACAGTAATGAGTGTGACATGTACTCAGCACAGAAGCTGTCATCATACCAGATCACCGCCTCTCATTCCCTCAGTAATTTCCAGTAACAAAGTTGCCAGCCTGGAGGCCAGTGTACTCGCTGATTTGTGCTCTCCGATTTGTGTAAGGAATTTTGACTAAATCTGCACTTCTCAGCATATATGCTGTATATACACACATAGAGAAATGAACATTTTTCATTGTATATACACTAAGAGGAGAGTATTTTTTTTACTGTGATACATTGAGAGGTGTATATTCCTGATAGTATAGTCACTGAGAGTTTAATTCGTGTCCTCTTTTAAGTTTAAGGTTCCTCTGGCCGTCTCCAAGATGGAACTTGATAAGTTCGTCAAGACTGAACCTGATCAGCCAGGTTTTAGTGCGCATGATAAATTGCGCATCGCTACCACAAACAGCCTGATTAATCAGGTCATCAACCAAGATGCCTGGTCTGGGACCTCGAAACTGTCTGGAGGTCTACTGCTAGTAGATAAGTAGATAGATTAGAAGGCTGGAGGTGTATAGTGAACGTGAACCCATGGTGACCCTCGCGTAGTCGATAAGTTCTACACCCATATTGACGACTAAGTGATGAACCATACTAGTTGGGGTTGTGTTGGTCGAGTCTCAGCTCCTGACCCCGCTTCTGGAGCTGCTACATCCATCAACACCACGGGTTTGTAGTTTGCTCGACCTGCATGCATATTCTTGAAGCTCCGTTGTGGATCTGGCTTCCACCATTCACCACCATTTGCTTCCACCACTTACCGAGCTTATATATTTCATACTTCGGCTTTATAAAATTCTTCAGCATGATGACATCCCAGGCTCATACTCCAGGCTCACACTCCAGGCTCACACTCCAGGCTCACACTCCAGGCTCATACTCCAGGCTCACACTCCAGGCTCACACTCCAGGCTCATACTCCAGGCTCACACTCCAGGCTCACACTCCAGGCTCACACTCCAGGCTCATACTCCAGGCTCACACTCCAGGCTCACACTCCAGGCTCACACTCCAGGCTCACACTCCAGGCTCACACTCCAGGCTCACACTCCAGGCTCACACTCCAGGCTCACATTCCAGGCTCACACTCCAGGCTCACACTCCAGGCTCACATTCCAGGCTCACACTCCAGGCTCACACTCCAGGCGCACACTCCAAGCTCACACTCCTGTGATGTAGTTCAACTGGGCCTGGTAGGTCGCTAGGGGACACCTAATTTAACCTAATTATATGGTCACACCTTGCCTTGGTAAATGTCTGTTAGACACGCCTTTCGGCTTAAGTCTGAGGTCTTTTGTTCTTGACGGCGTCAGGTCAAAACACGTGAAGCACACCCCATTGTGGGGTGGGGGGTGCTTGAAGGACAATATAAGCCCAAGGAACAGCTGAGTAAAGGGGATTCGGGCGGAGCTCTGGCCTGTGTGCAGAACTCTTCGAGAGGAGCTGCTACTGGTGTGAAAGGCTCAGGAGAAGGCTGCTGGAGTCTCTGGAGGAGACTGTTGGAGACATTGGGCAGAGTACTGGCTTGGAGCAGTACTCGGCTGTGTAGGTCTTGGGACCTGTGGCTTACTTCCTGTGATGAACTGTCCTCTGAACTATATTGTAAGTTATATTCTGTTTCGTAAGTTGATTGTATTCCCTGTCTCACTGTTTATGTGTACCATCCCATTTATCTAAACCCCAATAATGTTCTCCTGTTCCCAAATATATTATTGTACAAGGACTTAATAAAGAACTGTGTTTGAGTAGAATAGTAATATTCGCTGTCCCCCGTTATTGTATTTCTATTTCTCACACTTTATTTTGTTTATATAAGGTGGAGTGAATGAAGAGTGGGCGAGTCGTACGGTAGTGAGTAGTGTAGAGTTAATGAGAGTGTCGTGGTGGTCACCACTGACCTGTCATACCTACCTACCTACCTACCTGCCTCCGCCTCGACTCACCCCTGTCTCCCTTCTACCTACTCCCTCCCGATTACTCACATATTCTCCAATTATCCTTTACGTTCCATTACCCCCCTACATGACACTCCAGGCTCACACTCCAGGCTCACACTCCAGGCTCACACTCCTGGCTTGCGCTCCTGGCTCACACTGCAGGCTCACACTCCAACAGCAAATAAACCTCCAAACAGCCACTTCACACGCTCTAGCAGGTTAACATGCTTGTCAGATGCTCGAAATTCTACCTGTAGTTTACCTCCCTTCATACATAAACGAAATTATCAACAGACTCGTAGTTGTCTATAAGTCAGTTTCTGGCCAGCCAGTCTGTGGTAATCAGTCCTTCAGACAGGCTGAGGGACTGATTACCGCAAAGTCCTTGTCTTGCCCCGTTTTTCTCTTTATTAGACTGTTCATGTCTGGAAGGTTTGGTATCAGTCCCTGTAGTATTTTCCAGCTGCAAGTTAGAACATTTTCTCCTGCCATCCATCTAGCACAATGTGAAGAATTTTAGGCCTTTCCAATCATTCAAGTGACGAAACTGAAGCCTTACGGCAGTGAAAGTTCGCTGCACATTCTCCAGATCCGCAGTTTCGCCTGCCGTAAATGGTGCCGTTAGTGAAGAATAATAGTCCGGTTTAGAGAGTACAAGTGCCTTAAAGAGTATCGGCTAGTCATCTCGTGTTGGGAATGTTGTTGCTACCAAGATACTACCAAAATAACTCACACACACGAGAGTGAAACTTATGACGACGTTTCGGTCCAACTTGATGTAATACTATTCCCCCCCCCCCCGCCCCGATTAAATTTGTCATATGTACTGTATAATTTTTTTAGTGAGAAGCTTCAGAAATTATTATTATTATTATTATTATTATTATTATTATTATTATTATTATTATTATTATTATTATTACTGTCATTAGTACTAATGAAGTTATTATTATTACTGTGATTATTATTGTTATTACTTACGTAAATGATAACGTAAAATATTTCTACTCTTCACCTCTCTGCAACTGTAAATATGGTCAGAGTATAATTAATATTCATACAGAGCAACATCTCTAAACAGTTTACTAATATCCCTGCTACTGTAACAGATGTAAATTAACTGAAGAAATGGGTAAAGGTATGACCATTCTCGCTTAGTGATGTTCCATTGTCAGTGGTTCCAATATGATTTCACAGGAATATTGTTTAACTGAAATATAATGTATAAATTTATTTTCTTATGAGTTAGATTGTTTTTCTAAGTGTTATTATTCATTGTAATAATTACTGTGAGTATTAACAAGAGGTAGTGATTAAAGGTAAACCATTGTTAAGGAGTTTTACAAAGAGGTTGTGTATAGAGTATAAGGTATGTTTAAAATCTTTGGAGGGGACACGAGGCTAGGCAGCACAGCCATTACTCTGCCTTTTTTGGGGATCTTATCCTATCAGAGGAGCTACTATCTGCCAGAGTTACTAGAGCCAGCCGAACCAGGCACTCTGAAGATATGCCAGAGAGTTACTAGAATACTGACGATCCTAGTCCTGGAGGATCAGACAGAGCCTGTAATCTAAAGATCTGTAGGTCTCTGTGCTAACATGAAGGAACATAGAGGCTAACTGGATCAGGGAAGTACTCAAATATAGCAAGTTAAGGTAAGGGTGCCAGATTAACCAGGCTGTGATGGTTATGTGGGGCAGTGGGCCTCCAGCAGCAACAGCCTGGTTGACCAGGCAAGCACTAGACGAGCCTGGCCCATGGCCGGGCTCAGAGAGTAGACAAACTCGAAACTCTTCAAAGGTATATCAAAGGTATAAGGGAGTTCTTTGGAAACCTGTGGAGTGAGAGACGTAATTTTCACATGACTATGGTCATAGGTGCTGAAGATCAATTAGGTTCGTCCTGGAATACTAAAGTTTAAGATTATATTTATATCTTGAATGATTTGAACGTTTCTCATTATTGATGATTGTATTTTTTTTCTTTTTGGTGTCCAATTACAGATTTCCTTGTAATGTGTGTGTGTGTGTGTGTGTGTGTGTGTGTGTGTGTGTGTGTGTGTGTGTGTGTGTGTGTGTATGTATGTGTGTGTGTGTGTGTGTGTGTGTGTGTGTGTGTGTGTGTGTGTGTGTGTGTGTGTGTGTGTATGTGTGTGTGTGTGTGTGTGTTTGTGTGTGTGTGTGTGTGTGTGTGTGTGTGTGTGTGTGTGTGTGTGTGTGTGTGTGTGTGTGTGTGTGTGTGTGTGTGTTTGTGTGTGTGTGTGTGTGTATGTGTGTGTGTGTGTGTGTGTGTATGTGTGTGTGTGTGTGTGTGTGTGTGTGTGTGTGTGTGTGTGTGTGTGTGTGTGTGTGTGTGTGTATGTGTGTGTGTGTGTGTGTGTGTATGTGTATGTGTGTGTGTGTGTGTGTGTGTGTGTGTGTGTGTGTGTGTGTGTGTGTGTGTGTGTGTGTGTGTGTGTGTGTGTGTGTGTGCCATGTATATAGGGCCCATTTGAGGGGAATTAAATTGTGATATATATATTAACCACATCTTTTCCCCTGCAGAGTGTAACCCCTGGTAAGGTACCTACTGATCAGTTTCCAGGTCAGGCTACCCTAAGAGCCGGTGCTCATCAGAATTAATAATTTGTCTTAATTATCCTGTATTATTCCCATTGGGTTTTTCCTGCTCTAACCCAAATCCCTTGTCTCTCTCTCTCTCTCCTGTTGAAACTTTAGCTACTTTCACCTCTTCTGTTGCTAAAGGAGCAGGTGGTGACAGCATATATTCTTAATTGAGAAAACTGAATCCTACCTTTCATTTCTCTCAATATTTATTTCCTCTTTTTATTTTCTTCCTGTTTTTATATATTTATATTTTAGTTCACTCCTGATCTCCGCCTGTGGGAATATAGACAACATGGCAGTGTTTGTTGCTCCCTTCACCCCCAGAGTGGGACTAGGGTGGTAACTTTCTTTCATTTGACCATTAACTAATCACCCGACGTCGTCATAAGTTTCATTCTTCCATATGCAGGTTATTTGTGCCGTTTTATTCTTCAGATACTCAGTTTTCTTGCAGCTGTGACTGAAACATTGTTGCTTTCCTGGAAACTATTCTTTTTCAACTTTAAAATTTCACTGTGTTTTGGTTTCAGTTCGCTGTTGTTTTGTGCATAGTTTTTAAATAGCTCAGTTGCCGATTTCATCTCCCCTTCCCTTCCTCCTCCTCCTCCCCTTACTGAATATAACACTTGATTTCTGTGGCCCACCGGAAGGTTTTCTTAACATGAACTGGAGGCTCATGTTAAGAAAACCTCACACTAAGACACATTGCAGTGTGATCTGTGGACGATGACGGTCTTCTCACTGATCAACGACGAAGATGATCTCTGAGATATTATTCTTAATAATTCCTGTTATTTATCCCTAGAACGCAGTTTACATCATATTTTTGGATTGTGTTGTGAGAACGGAGCTGTTGGGTTGGGATATAGAGGAGAGGGCTGTGGAAGAGGGGGTTATAGAGGAGGGGGTTGTATAGGAGGGGGTTGTGGAGGAGGGGGTTTGTGGGAGAGGGGGTTGTGAGGGAAGGGGCTGTGAGGAAGGGGGCAGCCATGTTTCAAACTAGACGGGTCGCTCCACTAATTGGAACCCCCTCACCCCTTTCCCCCTCCCCCTCCCCCTCCCCCTCCCCCCAACAAACACGTCTGCTCATCAGTATGCAGACGTCGCCTTATTGGTCGCTTTCTGGGAAAAGTTGAAATGAGGAAAAAAATATTAATGATAATAGCCAAATGCGGGCGGCCTACTTCTCAACCACCTGTCTTTATTTGGTGATTTTCTGATCGCAATTTTGAATATATTAACGCAACGACGCACATTGATCCAATGCTGGTTAAGACGTTTTCAACTCTCTCTCCTCTCTCTCTCTCAGGACATACAGAAAACACTGCAGTTATCGCTCAGGTCAAAGACAACAGAGTTAATGATAACACTTAACAAAAACTCTCTAGTCTTTGTTAAGTGTGAAAAACATTGAATTGTGTCCCTAAGAAGTCGAAGAACAAGACCATAAAAACGCATCAAGTCCAGCCACTCAGTAGTATTTAGGAACTTGAAGGGTTAAACAAGGCATGGGTACTCAAAGTTCTGGGTATTCAAAGTCCTGGGTACTCGAAATTTCTGATACTTGAAGCCCCATGTATTCGAAGACCAATTTACATAAAACCCCTAGTGGCAAAAGTTCCGAGCACTCGAAGTCCTGAGTAGTCAAAGTCCTGGGTACTCAAAGCTGGAGGAATCGAACTTAAACTAAGCTTCAAGAACAGCAGTAAAAGAACATGGTTCATGAAACCTTTCAGTTTGTGCAAGATCAGGAGGAAGAGGAGAAAGAAGAGAAGGGAGAAGGAGAAGGGTGGTGTGAAGAGGCGAGAAGAAATTAAAAAAAAATAAGCAATAATAACTCAAGACAAAGACTTGTAACATCTGTGAAGCTTCCACACTTACGCTCATCTGAGAGTCAAACCAAGTCTTTGAGCAGAATATAACATGCACCAGCATTCACGCTTTTCTTCGTCCAGGAGTTCTTTTCACATTTCTAGGGCGTTGATTCACTTGAGAAATTAATACGTCACCAGTTGCTGTGGCACAGAGGTGGTTGGATGAACAGACGGCGCATATGGAGGATAATTGAGTCATCAGCGAAGCCGCCATCACCCCGCTAAGAAATTCTCGCCCACTGTTACCAGTCCTCAGGCCCAACATGTGTTCATTTGCTTTAACTAAACCTTCTTTTCGAGTGCCTTAAAATAAATTTTCTTGGAGATATATACACCCAGTATAAAGCAGACTAGAAGACCAGGTTACACTTTGTAAAGCCATTCAGTTTTATCTGATTCAGAAGCGAGTCGAGTTACGCTGAGAGGCAGCTGAATTGGCAGCACTGGTGAGGACTGACCAACCAATGACCGTCAATTTTCCCGCCAAAAACGGGTGTTGCCGAGGGCGGGAGAACGTGATGTGCGCGCCATAAACACGTCTCACTCAGTAATGTGGCACTTTATGTGCCATCTTGGTGAGCACTTTCTGCCTTCTCTGAGGCTGCAACATACGTTACTTGAACAACGTCCAAAGACGTTAACGATGCCAGCAGTGTACCAACACAACACTACTTGCGGAACAGTTGAAGATGAATGTGGAGTTTATATTCAGAGGAATCTGATGCGGCCATTATAGCATTCCGTACTCTTAGTGGGTACCCACTTAACGCATAACTCGTGAAAAAGAGTGTACCCTTAGAGCACACATAATGAAGAACATATACTTAACGCACACCTCGCATACAATAAGTATACACTTAACAAGTGCCTCATGTGCAGTATACTCAATACATTTCACAGTGTCGACAACAGTGTCAAAATCCACCTAACTAACTGGTTATTTATTTCGTCACTTTGTTTCTCCCAGTCATCTTAGGTGACTGTGAAGCAATTTCCGCCTTATTATAGACTTTAGTGTTCTAACCTTCCCACAGTCTCTTTGCTTCAGTGTTCTAACGTTCTCACAGTCTCTTTGCCTCAGTGTTCTATCTTTCTCACAGTCTCTTTACTTCAGTGTTCTTTCTCACAGTCTCTTTGCCTCAGTGTTCTATCTTTCTCACAGTCTCTTTACTTCAGTGTTCTTTCTCACAGTCTCTTTGCTTCAGTGTTCTAACGTTCTCACAGTCTCTTTGCTTCAGTGTTCTATCTTTCTCACAGTCTCTTTACTTCAGTGTTCTATCTTTCTCACAGTCTCTTTACTTCAGTGTTCTATCTTTCTCACAGTCTCTTTGCTTCAGTGTTCTAACGTTCTCACAGTCTCTTTGCTTCAGTGTTCTATCTTTCTCACAGTCTCTTTACTTCAGTGTTCTATCTCAGTGTTCAGTGTTCTATCTCACAGTTCTCAGTCTCTTTCTCACAGTCTCTCAGTGTTCTATCTTTCTCACAGTCTATCTTTGTCTCTTTGCAGTGTTCTATCTTTCTCACAGTCTCTTTGCCTCAGTGTTCTATCTTTCTCAGTCTCTTTGCTTCAGTGTTCTATCTTTCTCACAGTCTCTTTGCTTCAGTGTTCTATCTTTCACAGTCTCTTTGCTTCAGTGTTCTATGCTTCTCACAGTCTCTTTGCTTCAGTGTTCTATGCTTCTCAGAGTTTCCTTGCTTTATTGTTCTCTCCCACGCATGGCAATCCTTGTTCTTTGGCTTATTACCATATTTTCGGTAGCATTCCTTCTGAAATTCTTCCAATTTCTTATTCTTTCAAGGGAGTGTTTTGATGCCGGCGAAGGGCTCTTGATCAAAGGAACTGGAGCCACTTTTCCTTCTTTTATATCAAGCCTCTTTACTTTCCTTTCTCCAGGTGCTGTATGGTCCCTACGAATTTAACGCTTCCCAATGGTTGTCATTATAATTTGATCTGTCTACAGATCAAATTATAATGACAAGGAAGTCACTAACTTCCTTCCCTTGACGTATGTTCTCTCTTTGGTAGTTCCCCTGACATGCTGGTCCCTCAAGTGTTTCACTGCTACCATACTAGAAGTAGTAGTAGTTGCAATAGCAGTAGTAGTAGCGGTGGTACGGTGGTAGTAGCAGCAGTAGTAACAGAGGCGCGGGTAGTATTATTAGTAGTGGTAGTAGTAGCGGGGGTAGAAGGGGTAGCAGTACAGAAGAAGTAGCACACAAGTAGTAGCAGTAGGGAACACTGACGGTGTAAGTCAGCAGCACACCGCTCACCGGTATACAAAATGCACAATAAAGAAAAGGTTAAAAGCAACAAACAATAACAGCAGCGAACATAAACACAAATACTGTCAGAGCAAGTTACAATAGCCAGCATCAATTAAAAGTCTTATTAAACTAGTAATATCAAACAATGATATCAGTCATCTTTTATGCTCTAGTCTCCATACTTCCCATGTTGGCTCCAGATGTCTCCATACTTCCCATGTTGGCTCCAGACGTCTCCATACTTCCCATGTTGGCTCCAGACGTCTCCATACTTCCCATGTTGGCTCCAGACGTCTCCATACTTCCCATGTTGGCTCCAGACGTCTCCATACTTCCCATGTTGGCTCCAGATGTCTCCATACTTCCCATGTTGGCTCCAGATGTCTCCATACTTCCCATGTTGGCTCCAGACGTCTAAAAACTTCCCATGTTGGCTCCAGATGTCTCCATACTTCCCATGTTGGCTCCAGACGTCTCCATACTTCCCATGTTGGCTCCAGATGTCTCCACACTTCCCATGTTGGCTCCAGACGTCTAAAAACTTCCCATGTTGGCTCCAGATGTCTCCATACTTCCCATGTTGGCTCCAGATGTCTCCATACTTCCCATGTTGGCTCCAGATGTCTCCATACTTCCCATGTTGGCTCCAGACGTCTCCATACTTCCCATGTTGGCTCCAGATGTCTCCATACTTCCCATGTTGGCTCCAGACGTCTCCATACTTCCCATGTTGGCTCCAGACGTCTACATACTTCCCATGTTGGCTCCAAATGTCTCCATACTTCCCATGTTGGCTCCAGATGTCTCCATACTTCCCATGTTGGCTCCAGACGTCTCCATACTTCCCATGTTGGCTCCAGATGTCTCCATACTTCCCATGCTGGCTCCAGATGTCTCCATGCTTCCCATGTTGGCTCCAGATGTCTCCATACTTCCCATGTTGGCTCCAGATGTCTCCATACTTCCCATGTTGGCTCCAGACGTCTCCATACTTCCCATGTTGGCTCCAGACGTCTTCATACTTTCATGTTGGCTCCAGATGTCTCCATACTTCCCATGTTGGCTCCAGATGTCTCCATACTTCCCATGTTGGCTCCAGATGTCTCTATACTTCCCATGTTGGCTCCAGATGTCTCCATACTTCCCATGTTGGCTCCAGACGTCTCCATACTTCCCATGTTGGCTCCAGATGTCTCCATACTTCCCATGTTGGCTCCAGACGTCTCCATACTTCCCATGTTGGCTCCAGACGTCTACATACTTCCCATGTTGGCTCCAAATGTCTCCATACTTCCCATGTTGGCTCCAGATGTCTCCATACTTCCCATGTTGGCTCCAGACGTCTCCATACTTCCCATGTTGGCTCCAGATGTCTCCATACTTCCCATGCTGGCTCCAGATGTCTCCATGCTTCCCATGTTGGCTCCAGATGTCTCCATACTTCCCATGTTGGCTCCAGATGTCTCCATACTTCCCATGTTGGCTCCAGACGTCTCCATACTTCCCATGTTGGCTCCAGACGTCTTCATACTTTCATGTTGGCTCCAGATGTCTCCATACTTCCCATGTTGGCTCCAGATGTCTCCATACTTCCCATGTTGGCTCCAGATGTCTCTATACTTCCCATGTTGGCTCCAGATGTCTCCATACTTCCCATGTTGGCTCCAGACGTCTCCATACTTCCCATGTTGGCTCCAGATGTCTCCATACTTCCCATGTTGGCACCAGATGTCTCCATACTTCCCATGTTGGCTCCAGATGTCTCCATACTTCCCATGTTGGCTCCATATGTCTCCATACTTCCCATGTTGGCTCCAGACGTCTCCATACTTCCCATGTTGGCTCCAGACGTCTTCATACTTTCATGTTGGCTCCAGATGTCTCCATACTTCCCATGTTGGCTCCAGATGTCTCCATACTTCCCATGTTGGCTCCAGATGTCTCTATACTTCCCATGTTGGCTCCAGATGTCTCCATACTTCCCATGTTGGCTCCAGACGTCTCCATACTTCCCATGTTGGCTCCAGATGTCTCCATACTTCCCATGTTGGCACCAGATGTCTCCATACTTCCCATGTTGGCTCCAGATGTCTCCATACTTCCCATGTTGGCTCCATATGTCTCCATACTTCCCATGTTGGCTCCAGACGTCTCCATACTTCCCATGTTGGCTCCAGACGTCTTCATACTTTCATGTTGGCTCCAGACGTCTCTATGCTTCCCATGTTGGCTCCAGATGTCTCCATACTTCCCATGTTGGCTCCAGACGTCTCCATACTTCCCATGTTGGCTCCAAACGTCTCCATACTTCCCATGTTGGCTCCAGACGTCTCCAAACTTCCCATGTTGGCTCCAGATGTCTCCATACTTCCCATGTTGGCTCCAGATGTCTCCATACTTCCCATGTTGGCTCCAGACGTCTCCATACTTCCCATGTTGGCTCCAAACGTCTCCATACTTCCCATGTTGGCTCCAGACGTCTCCAAACTTCCCATGTTGGCTCCAGATGTCTCCATACTTCCCATGTTGGCTCCAGATGTCTCCATACTTCCCATGTTGGCTCCAGACGTCTCCATACTTCCCATGTTGGCTCCAGATGTCTCCATACTTCCCATGTTGGCTCCAGATGTCTCCATACTTCCCATGTTGGCTCCAGACGTCTCCATACTTCCCATGTTGGCTCCAGATGTCTCCATACTTCCCATGTTGGATCCAGATGTCTCCATACCTTCCATGTTGGCTCCAGACGTCTCCATACCTTCCATGTTGGATCCAGACGTCTTCCTACATTTCCCAGTCTCTAACAACCAACATAATTTCTTTTGTCATGTGGTCGTGTGCTGCTGTTTCGAAGATGCGTGTGTGAGGGGACGGGAGAGGGGGCTGTGCATTGTGCTGTGCGTGTGGCTGTGCGTGTGGCTGTGCGTGTGGCTGTGCGTGTGGCTGTGCGTGTTCGTGTCTCTTCTATACACTTGTGTAAGTGCTGAAGTGAGAGCTTCTGCAAGTGCCTTTACTGTCAATTTCCGTCGTTTTAAAAATGTTTGCCAGTTTCATTTTTTAGTAAGTGACGTGACAGCGTTCTGAGAGAGACAGAGATGTACCACAGAAGATCTTGTCTCACCTGGCCATGTTTGTAGATGACCATTATATTAATGATACATGATAGCGACCAGTTGATCAATGAGACACGTGTGTAACACCTGGGCACCTTTATTAATACAGATGTGTCTCCAACCTGTATTTTTAATCCAACACTGAGACAACAGTGGAGACGGTGCAAGAAGTGTAGAGATAATTTGAGGTCATCAGTCCTTCACTCAACCATGATAAAAAAAGTGCTCAGTCTCTCAGCCTTGATAAGAGGTGATCAGTCCCTCAGACTTCATAAGAGGTGATCAGTCCCTCAGACTTCATAAGAGGTGATCAGTCCCTCAGACTTCATAAGAGGTGATCAGTCCCTCAGACTTCATAAGAGGTGATCAGTCCCTCAGACTTCATAAGAGGTGATCAGTTCCTCAGACTTCATAAGAGGTGATCAGTCCCTCAGACTTCATAAGAGGTGATCAGTTCCTCAGACTTCATAAGAGGTGATCAGTCCCTCAGACTTCATAAGAGGTGATCAGTCCCTCAGACTTCATAAGAGGTGATCAGTCCCTCAGACTTGATAAGAGGTGATCAGTGCCTCAGACTTGATAAGAGACTTCATAAGTGATCAGTTCCTCAGACTTCATAAGATAAGAGGTGATCAGTTCCTCAGACTTGATAAGAGGTGATCAGTCCCTCAGACTTCATAAGAGGTGATCAGTCCCTCAGACTTGATAAGAGGTGATCAGTTCCTCAGACTTGATAAGAGGTGATCAGTTCCTCAGACTTGATAAGAGGTGATCAGTTCCTCAGACTTGATAAGAGGTGATCAGTCCCTCAGACTTCATAAGAGGTGATCAGTTCCTCAGACTTGATAAGAGGTGATCAGTCCCTCAGACTTGATAAGAGATAATCAGTCCCTCAGACTTGATAAGAGGTGATCAGTTCCTCAGACTTGATAAGAGGTGATCAGTCCCTCAGACTTCATAAGAGGTGATCAGTCCCTCAGACTTGATAAGAGGTTATCAGTCCCTCAGACTTCATAAGAGGTGATCAGTTCCTCAGACTTCATAAGAGGTGATCAGTTCCTCAGACTTGATAAGAGGTGATCAGTTCCTCAGACTTGATAAGAGGTTATCAGTTCATAAGAGGTGATCCCCTCAGACTTCATAAGAGGTGATCAGTCCCTCAGACTTCATAAGAGGTGATCAGTCCCTCAGACTTCATAAGAGGTGATCAGTCCCTCAGACTTCATAAGAGGTGATCAGTCCCTCAGACTTCATAAGAGGTGATCAGTCCCTCAGACTTGATAAGAGACAATCAGTCCCTCAGACTTGATAAATCTAATGTAGACATGACTGCGAGAAAGTACGAGAGGGTGTGATCAGGCTAGAGGACGTGATCAGGCTAGAGGACGTGATCAGGCTAGAGGACGTGATCAGGCTAGAGGACGTGATCAGGCTAGAGGACGTGATCAGGCTAGAGGACGTGATCAGGCTAGAGGACGTGATCAGGCTAGAGGACGTGATCAGGCTAGAGGACGTGATCAGGCTAGAGGACGTGATCAGGCTAGAGAACGTGATCAGGCTAGAGGACGTGATCAGGCTAGAGGACATGATCAGGCTAGAGGACGTGATCAGGCTAGAGGACGTGATCAGGCTAGAGGACGTGATCAGGCTAGAGAGCGTAATCAGGCTAGGGGGAGCGTGATCAGGCTAGAGGGCGTGATCAGGCTAGAGGACGTGATCAGGCTAGAGGACGTGATCAGGCTAGAGAGCGTGATCAGGCTAGAGGACGTGATCAGGCTAGAGGACGTGATCAGGCTAGAGGACGTGATCAGGCTAGAGAGCGTAATCAGGCTAGGGGGAGCGTAATCAGGCTAGGGGGAGCGTGATCAGGCTAGAGAGCGTGATCAGGCTAGGGGGAGTGATCAGGCTAGAGAGCGTGATCAGGCTAGAGGGCGTGATCAGGCTAGAGGGCGTGATCGGGCTAGGGGGGCGTGATCAGGCTAGAGAGCGTGATCAGGCTAGAAAGCGTGATCAGGCTAGGGGACGCGTGATCAAGCTAGAGAGCGTGATCAGGCTAGGGGGGCGTGATCAGGCTAGAGAGCGTGATCAGGCTAGAGAGCGTGATCATGCTAGAGGGCGTGATCAGGCTAGGGGGGGGGCGTGATCAGGCTAGAGAGCGTGATCAGGCTAGGGGGGCGTGATCAGGCTAGAGAGCGTGATCAGGCTAGAGAGCGTGATCAGGCTAGAGGGCGTGATCAGGCTACGGGGGGCGTGATCAGGCTAGATAACGGGATCAGGCTAGGGGAGCGTGATCAGGCTAGAGAGCGTGATCAGGCTAGAGGACGTGATCAGGCTAGAGGACGTGATCAGGCTAGAGAGCTTTAACAGGCTAGAGTTCACCCTGAACTTCATATTACTTCCAAGTAGACCAAATTGTACACAAATAACCCGCACATAAAAGAGAGAAGCTTACGACTTTCGGTCCGACTTGGACCATTGACAAAGTCACACAGTGTGACTTTGTCAATGGTCCAAGTCGGACCGAAACGTCGTCGTAAGCTTCTCTCTTTTATGTGCGGGTTATTTGTGTATTGTTCCAGTCACGGTATTGTGCCTTTTTGTTATTTATTTTTAGACCAACTTGCCCTCACCATTAACGGTCCATCAAATAAGAATGAGCCTGATGCTGGCTCAAGTTGCCTTCAACTTCAACCAACTTGAATCTCAGTTAACTTGAACCTAAACTGAGAATTTAGCTGAACTTTGTCTCAGCTTCACAGGGCATCGGTTGACTGCTACAACAGTTAACTGGCTCTTTCACTACAACATTAACAAATTGGGCTTTGTACTAGACTTAACTAACTGGGTCTTTCACTGGGACCTCAACTAACTGGGTCTTTCATTAGGACCTCAACTAACCGGGTCTTTCACTGGGACCTCAAATAACTGGGTCTTTCATTAGGACCTCAACTAACCGGGTCTTTCACTGGGACCTCAAATAACTGGGTCTTTCACTGGGACCTCAACTAACTGGGTCTTTCATTAGGACCTCAACTAACTGGGTCTTTCATTGGGACCTCAACTAACTGGACCTCAACTAACCGGGTCTTTCACTGGGACCTCAAATAACTGGGTCTTTCACTGGGACCTCAACTAACTGGGTCTTTCATTAGGACCTCAACTAACCGGGTCTTTCACTGGGACCTCAAATAACTGGGTCTTTCACTGGGACCTCAACTAACTGGGTCTTTCATTAGGACCTCAACTAACCGGGTCTTTCACTGGGACTGGGACCTCAACTAACCGGGTCTTTCACTGGGACCTCAACTAACTGGGTCTTTCACTGGGACCTCAACTAACTGGGTCTTTCACTGGGACCTCAACTAACCGGGTCTTTCACTGGGACCTCAACTAACTGGGTCTTTCACTGGGACCTCAACTAACTGGGTCTTTCATTGGGACCTCAACTAACCGGGTCTTTCACTGGGACCTCAACTAACTGGGTCTTTCACTGGGACCTCAACTAACTGGGTCTTTCACTGGGTCCTCAACTAACTGGGTCTTTCACTGGGACCTCAACTAACTGAGACCTCAACTAACTGGGTCTTTCACTGGGACCTCAACTAACTGGGTCTTTCACTGGGACCTCAACTAACTGGGTCTTTCATTGGGACCTCAACTAACCGGGTCTTTCACTGGGACCTCAACTAACTGGGTCTTTCACTGGGACCTCAACTTGGGTCACTGGGACCTCAACTACCTGGGTCTTTCACTGGGACCTCAACTAACTGGGTCTTTCATTGGGACCTCAACTAACCGGGTCTTTCACTGGGACCTCAACTAACTGGGTCTTTCATTGGGACCTCTTCTTTCACTGGGACCTCAACTAACTGGGTCTTTCACTGGGACCTCAACTAACTGGGTCTTTCACTGGGACCTCAACTAACCGGGTCTTTCACTGGGACCTCAACTAACTGGGTCTTTCACTGGGACCTCAACTAACTGGGTCTTTCATTGGGACCTCAACTAACTGGGTCTTTCACTGGGACCTCAACTAACTGGGTCTTTCACTGGGACCTCAACTAACTAGGGGATCTGAACCAGGTACCTGACTCACCGCTGCTTCACTCTGTTTAATGTCTTCATCTTGCGAGACACCTGGGGCAGTAAGAGAGCCTTACGCGCGTGCGCACACACACACACACACACACACACACACACACACACACACATCTGTTCACTTTCTCACCTTCATGCACTCTCACCCAACCTGAAATATTCACTTTCATAGGCTAACTACGAAAAATCTAATTCATTTTTGCTCCTTTGAGAATTTGGGCATCAATACAAACGCCGTACCCGATGCCTGATCCCGCAGAACGACAGATTTGGCATCCATATGGTGTGTGTGTGAGGCAGACAGGCAGGTAGGCAGGCAGGCAGGCAAGCAGGTGTCGAGGTGGGGAAAAAAAAAGGTTGGTTATTAAGGTGACGACTCTATCACCACCTTGACTGCCACCTTCACCTGCTGTAGCCGGAGGTGCCAGAGCTGTGAAAAATGATCCGAGATATGCTGTTGACTTTCACCTCATATTCCATTCTGGTGGACGAGGTTTTAATGTCCAGCCAACACGAGAGAAAGAGAGAGAGAGAGAGAGAGAGGGGGGGGGGAGAGAGAAAAAAACTATGAAAGCTACAATGTTTGGGAGTTCAAAACAGACAGACACATCACAGTAATACCAGGGTGAAGGCAGACCGCCTTATTGTTCTTACACAGTTAATATCTTCATCAGCACCACACGAACGTACACACACGACACGAACGCGCGGATGTACACACACACGAGCAAACACATACAACCGTTTGCATACACGCGTGCATACTCTCGAAACTGAGCAACAAGGAAATACTTTTTCAGACTAAGTATAATAAGAGAGGTCGGTGAAAAGGTAGTAGAGGAATGCACGATACACAGCTTCCAGAATAGGTATGGTAGAGCCAGGAGACTGTAAAGTCGGCCCAGAGAAGTTAAAATGTGTGACACAAGCATACATGCAATGTTTCACCATGAGTTCTACAAGAAGGGATCAGAAACACTGTGTGTACCACTAGCGAAAATCTTTGTCACCGAAAACGAGACAGCTGATGTAAACAAGTGAAAAAGATATCGGAAAGACTGCTGGAACAACAGGGGAATTATTTAAGAGGAAACTGGATAAACATCTTCACCAGTTGCCAGATCAACCAGGCTGTGATGGATATGTGGGTCAGCGGGCCAGCAGCAGCAGCAACAACAGCCTGATTGACCAGGCTAGCACCAGACGAGCTTGGCCTATGGTCGGGGTCTGGAAATGGAAAACCTCTGGCAACTTATCAAAGGTATATAGCAAATTACAGCCCAATATTGAAACAAAGGAACAAATCGAAAGTGCTGAACTATACACTTGTAGTACTCAACTATACTCTTGTAGTACTCAACTATACACTTGTAGTACTCAACTATACACTTGTAGTACTCAACTATACACTTGTAGTACTCAACTATACTCTTGTAGTACTCAACTATACACTTGTAGTACTCAACTATACACTTGTAGTACTCAACTATACTCTTGTAGTACTCAACTATACACTTGTAGTACTCAACTATACTCTTGTAGTACTCAACTATACACTTGTAGTACTCAACTATACACTTGTAGTACTCAACTATACACTTGTAGTACTCAACTATACTCTTGTAGTACTCAACTATACACTTGTAGTACTCAACTATACACTTGTAGTACTCAACTATACACTTGTAGTACTCAACTATACTCTTGTAGTACTCAACTATACACTTGTAGTACTCAACTATACACTTGTAGTACTCAACTATACTCTTGTAGTACTCAACTATACACTTGTACTCAACTATACACTTGTAGTACTCAACTATACACTTGTACTCAACTATACACTTGTAGTACTCAACTATACACTTGTACTCAACTATACACTTGTAGTACTCAACTATACACTTGTAGTACTCAGCTATACACTTGTAGTACTCAACTATACACTTGTAGTACTCAACTATACACTTGTAGTACTCAACTATACACTTGTACTCAACTATACACTTGTAGCACTCAGCTATACACTTGTAGTACTCAACTATACACTTGTAGTACTCAACTATACACTTGTACTCAACTATACACTTGTAGTACTCAACTATACACTTGTAGCACTCAACTATACACTTGTAGTACTCAACTATACACTTGTACTCAACTATACACTTGTAGCACTCAGCTATACACTTGTAGCACTCAGCTATGCACTTGTAGTACTCAACTATACACTTGTAGTACTCAACTATACACTTGTAGTACTCAACTATACACTTGTACTCAACTATACACTTGTAGCACTCAGCTATACACTTGTAGCACTCAGCTATGCACTTGTAGTACTCAACTATACACTTGTAGTACTCAACTATACACTTGTAGTACTCAACTATACACTTGTAGCACTCAACTATACACTTGTAGTACTCAACTATACACTTGTAGTACTCAACTATACACTTGTAGTACTCAACTATACACTTGTAGTACTCAACTATACACTTGTAGTACTCAACTATACACTTGTACTCAACTATACACTTGTAGTACTCAACTATACACTTGTAGTACTCAACTATACACTTGTAGTACTCAACTATACACTTATAGTACTCAACTATACACTTGTAGTACTCAACTATACTCTTGTAGTACTCAACTATACACTTGTAGTACTCAACTATACACTGGTAGTACTCAACTATACACTTATAGTACTCAACTATACACTTGTAGTACTCAACTATACACTTGTAGTACTCAACTATACACTTGTAGTACTCAACTATACACTTGTAGTACTCAACTATACACTTGTAGTACTCAACTATACACTTGTAGTACTCAACTATACACTTGTAGTACTCAACTATACACTTGTACTCAACTATACACTTGTAGTACTCAACTATACACTTGTAGTACTCAACTATACACTTGTAGTACTCAACTATACACTTGTAGTACTCAACTATACACTTGTAGTACTCAACTATACACTTGTAGTACTCAACTATACACTTGTAGTACTCAACTATACACTTGTAGTACTCAACTATACACTTGTAGTACTCAACTATACACTTGTAGTACTCAACTATACACTTGTAGTACTCAACTATACACTTGTAGTACTCAACTATACACTTGTAGTACTCAACTATACACTTATAGTACTCAACTATACACTTGTAGTACTCAACTATACACTTGTAGTACTCAACTATACACTTGTAGTACTCAACTATACACTTGTAGTACTCAACTATACACTTGTAGTACTCAACTATACACTTGTAGTACTCAACTATACACTTGTACTCAACTATACACTTGTAGCACTCAACTATACACTTGTAGCACTCAACTATACACTTGTAGTACTCAACTATACACTTGTAGTACTCAACTATACACTTGTAGTACTCAACTATACACTTGTAGTACTCAACTATACACTTGTAGTACTCAACTATACACTTGTAGTACTCAACTATACACTTGTAGTACTCAACTATACACTTGTAGTACTCAACTATACACTTGTAGTACTCAACTATACACTTGTAGTACTCAACTATACACTTATAGTACTCAACTATACACTTGGTATCCTTAACATTAATATTATATAATGTAATTGAAAATATATTCCTGAGAACGATTACATTCTCCAGCTGAGGAGTTGATTTACGAGGAGAAACTAAAAATAATATAAGCTGATACCTTCAGAGGATAGATGGACGAGAGGAGACATGATAACAACGTGTATGATACTCAAAACACTTGATAGGGTAGATAAAAATTGTAGGGAGAGCGTCTGTCATAAGAACCTTGAGCAGCTAACACTCCTTTCAACAATTAACTAATTCCATATGAGGAGTAAACAAGAGAAACTCGTTTTATTTTGGAACTGCGACATTTCTCCAGTCATGGAAAAATATGCGAGCCTAAAACAGCACTGGGAAGCTGAGATGACAGTTGACGTGACTGGTGCTATCAGTGGCTTAGTAACACCAGTGAACCTGAGATGACAGTTGATGTTACCAGTGCTATCAGTGGCTTAGTAACACCAGTGAAGCTGAGATAACACTTGATGTTACCAGTGCTATCAGTGGCTTAGTAACACCAGTGAAGCTGAGATAACACTTGATGTTACCAGTGCTATCAGTGGCTTAGTAACACCAGTGAAGCTGAGATAACACTTGATGTTACCAGTGCTATCAGTGGCTTAGTAACACCAGTGAAGCTGAGATAACACTTGATGTTACAGTGCTATCAGTGTTAGTAACACCAGTGAAGCTGAGATAACACTTGATGTTACCAGTGCTATCAGTGGCTTAGTAACACCAGTGAAGCTGAGATAACACTTGATGTTACCAGTGCTATCAGTGGCTTAGCAACACCAGTGAAGCTGAGATAACACTTGATGTTACCAGTGCTATCAGTGGCTTAGTAACACCAGTGAAGCTGAGATAACACTTGATGTTACCAGTGCTATCAGTGGCTTAGTAACACTAGTTATGAAAGTTGTCACAATACAACCCCTCATTTTCCTGACCTGGTTTGCACTTGTTTTCCCGCCACTCTCTAATTGTTAGTTCTTCCGATATTAATATTCATAGATATTTTACCTGTTGACCCTGTTCTATAATTTTTTGTCTGTTGCTTCTGTTCCATTATATTTTACTTGTTGTTTTCGTTCTATTCTTTGTGTTTTCGTCAGTTGTTTGTCTCCCGTTAAATTGCTCTTTTCTATATTTAAACTGTCGCCAATAATCTTTTATTTTTTGCTTGGTGATTCTGTTCTACCATATTTTACCTGTTGCTCCTGTTCTAGGATTTTCCCTGTTGCCACCGTTGTATATTTTTCTACCTGTTGCCACCGTTGTATATTTTTCCACCTGTTGCCACCGTTGTATATTTTTCCACCTGTTGCCACGGTTTCTAAGAAAGATCTAATGTCCTGATCATTGTACATACAATAAATTTTAGTTATTCATTAAGTCAGTATTTAATACGTGTTTTTCTTCCAATAAGTGGTAGACATTTCTGATTTCGTGGAGATAATTTGTTGTTACTTCCGAGGGGTAGCCAGGGGTCACCGCCCCCGTGGCCGGGTCACCGCCCCCGTGGCCCGGTCCCAGACCTCCTGGTTGCTGGTGTTTACTCTCTCTTTAGTTCGTCCGTGTTTCCAGAAGCAATGTTCACTCTTTAGTTCGTCCGTGTTTCCAGAAGCAATGTTCACTCTTCAGTTCGTCCGTGTTTCCAGAAGCAATGTTCACTCTTTAGTTCGTCCGTGTTTCCAGAAGCAATGTTTACTCTTCAGTTCGTCCGTGTTTCCAGAAGCAATGTTTACTCTTCAGTTCGTCCGTGTTTCCAGAAGCAATGTTTACTCTTCAGTTCGTCCGTGTTTTCACAACGTTACGTTACGTGTCTCTGGTGTCAGGATGAGGACGAGAGGTGCCAAAACAGCGTCATGTGCTTATCTAGCGTTCTCATTCCCGCTCAGAAATAAACTACCAGAATGTTGTTGACTGACGTGTTGATGTTGTTCACTGATTTATTAATGTTGTTGACTGATTTACTAATATTGTTCACTGATTTATTAATGTTGTTGACTGATTTACTAATATTGTTGACTGATTTATTAATGTTGTTGACTGATTTACTAATATTGTTGACTGATTTATTAATGTTGTTGATTGATTTATTAATAACTATTTGTGATTTCTTTGATAAAAAATGTGATTTTTTTTTTCACTGATTTACTAATATTGTTCACTGATTTATTAATGTTGTTCACTGATTTACTAATATTGTTCACTGATTTATTAATGTTGTTCACTGATTTATTAATGTTGTTCACTGATTTATTAATGTTGTTCACTGATTTATTAATGTTGTTCACTGATTTATTAATAACTATTTGTGATTTCTTTGATAAAAATGTGATTTTTTTTAAGAAATTTGATTAACGTTTTTTTTCTTTTTCAAACCAATTTCAATAGGTTCGCATTCATTCGTGTCATTACGATTTCGTGAGTCAGTTCAATGGGTTGTATTGAACCGAAGCTGCGACTCCAGTGTCACACTTGGTCACACAACGCAACGAGGTCACTATCGTCAAATGGCTTTGTTGAATTCTTTTACATATCATGGTAGCAGGAGTTGATGCAGTGGTAGTAACAACAGTAGTAGTGGTAGCAGGAGTTGAAGCAGTGTCAGCAACAACAGTAGTAGTGGTAGCAGGAGTTGAAGCAGTGGCAGCAACAACAGTAGTAGTGGTAGCACGAGTTGAAGCAGTGTCAGCAACAACAGTAGTAGTGGTAGCAGGAGTTGAAGCAGTGGCAGCAACAACAGTAGTAGTGGTAGCAGGAGTTGAAGCAGTGGCAGCAACAACAGTAGTAGTGGTAGCAGGAGTTGAAGCAGTGGCAGCAACAACAGTAGTAGTGGTAGCAGGAGTTGAAGCAGTGGCAGCAACAACAGTAGTAGTGGTAGCAGGAGTTGAAGCACTGGTAGCAGGAGTTGAAGCAGTGGCAGCAACAATAGTAGTAGTGGTAGCAGGAGTTGAAGCAGTGGCAGCAACAACAGTAGTAGTGGTAGCAGGAGTTGAAGCAGTGGCAGCAACAACAGTAGTAGTGGTAGCAGGAGTTGAAGCAGTGGCAGCAACAACAGTAGTAGTGGTAGCAGGAGTTGAAGCAGTGGCAGCAACAACAGTAGTAGTGGTAGAAGGAGTTGAAGCAGTGGCAGCAACAACAGTAGTAGTGGTAGCAGGAGTTGAAGCACTGGTAGCAGGAGTTGAAGCAGTGGCAGCAACAACAGTAGTAGTGGTAGCAGGAGTTGAAGCAGTGGCAGCAACAACAGTAGTAGTGGTAGCAGGAGTTGAAGCAGTGGCAGCAACAACAGTAGTAGTGGTAGCAGGAGTTGAAGCACTGGTAGCAGGAGTTGAAGCAGTGGCAGCAACAATAGTAGTAGTGGTAGCAGGAGTTGAAGCAGTGGCAGCAACAACAGTAGTAGTGGTAGCAGGAGTTGAAGCAGTGGCAGCAACAACAGTAGTAGTGGTAGCAGGAGTTGAAGCACTGGTAGCAGGAGTTGAAGCAGTGGCAGCAACAACAGTAGTAGTGGTAGCAGGAGTTGAAGCAGTGGCAGCAACAACAGTAGTAGTGGTAGCAGGAGTTGAAGCAGTGGTAGCAGGAGTTGAAGCAGTGGCAGCAGGAGTTGAAGCAGTGATAGCAGGAGTTGAAGCAGTGGTAGCAGGAGTTGAAGCAGTGGCATCAACAACAGTAGTAGTGGTAGCAGGAGTTGAAGCAGTGGCAGCAACAACAGTAGTAGTGGTAGCAGGAGTTGAAGCAGTGGCAGCAACAACAGTAGTAGTGGTAGCAGGAGTTGAAGCAGTGGCAGCAACAACAGTAGTAGTGGTAGCAGGAGTTGAAGCACTGGTAGCAGGAGTTGAAGCAGTGGTAGCAACAACAGTAGTAGTGGTAGCAGGAGTTGAAGCAGTGGCAGCAACAACAGTAGTAGTGGTAGCAGGAGTTGAAGCAGTGGTAGCAGGAGTTGAAGCAGTGGCAGCAGGAGTTGAAGCAGTGGTAGCAGAAGTTGAAGCAGTGGTAGCAGGAGTTGAAGCAGTGGCAGCAACAACAGTAGTAGTGGTAGCAGGAGTTGAAGCAGTGGTAGCAACAACAGTAGTAGTGGTAGCAGGAGTTGAAGCAGTGGCAGCAACAACAGTAGTAGTGGTAGCAGGAGTTGAAGCAGTGGTAGCAACAACAGTAGTAGTGGTAGCAGGAGTTGAAGCAGTGGTAGCAGGAGTTGAAGCAGTGACAGCAACAAGTAGTAGTGGTAGCAGGAGTTGATGCAGTGGTAGCAGGAGTTGAAGCAGTGGCAGCAACAACAGTAGTAGTGGTAGCAGGAGTTGAAGCAGTGGTAGCAACAACAGTAGTAGTGGTAGCAGGAGTTGAAGCAGTGGCAGCAACAACAGTAGTAGTGGTAGCAGGAGTTGAAGCAGTGGCAGCAACAACAGTAGTAGTGGTAGCAGGAGTTGAAGCAGTGGTAGCAGCAACAGTAGTAGTGGTAGCAGGAGTTGAAGCAGTGGTAGCAACAACAGTAGTAGTGGTAGCAGGAGTTGAAGCAGTGGTAGCAACAACAGTAGTAGTGGTAGCAGGAGTTGAAGCAGTGGTAACAGGAGTTGAAGCAGTGACAGCAACAGTAGTAGTGGTAGCAGGAGTTGAAGCAGTGTCAGCAACAACAGTAGTAGTGGTAGCAGGAGTTGAAGCAGTGTAGCAGGAGTTGAAGCAGTGGTATCAGGAGTTGAAGCAGTGGCAGCAGGAGTTGAAGCAGTGGTAGCAGGAGTTGAAGCAGTGGCAGCAACAACAGTAGTAGTGGTAGCAGGAGTTGAAGCAGTGGCAGCAACAACAGTAGTAGTGGTAGCAGGAGTTGAAGCAGTGGCAGCAACAACAGTAGTAGTGGTAGCAGGAGTTGAAGCAGTGGTAGCAGGAGTTGAAGCAGTGGCAGCAGGAGTTGAAGCAGTGGTAGCAGGAGTTGAAGCAGTGGTAGCAGGAGTTGAAGCAGTGGCAGCAACAACAGTAGTAGTGGTAGCAGGAGTTGAAGCAGTGGTAGCAACAACAGTAGTAGTGGTAGCAGGAGTTGAAGCAGTGGCAGCAACAACAGTAGTGGTAGCAGGAGTTGAAGCAGTGGCAGCAACAACAGTAGTAGTGGTAGCAGGAGTTGAAGCAGTGGTAGCAACAACAGTAGTAGTGGTAGCAGGAGTTGAAGCAGTGGTAGCAACAACAGTAGTAGTGGTAGCAGGAGTTGAAGCAGTGGCAGCAACAACAGTAGTAGTGGTAGCAGGAGTTGAAGCAGTGGCAGCAACAACAGTAGTAGTGGTAGCAGGAGTTGAAGCAGTGGCAGCAACAACAGTAGTAGTGGTAGCAGGAGTTGAAGCAGTGGCAGCAGGAGCTGAAGCAGTGGTAGCAGGAGTTGAAGCAGTGGTAGCAGGAGTTGAAGCAGTGGTAGCAGGAGTTGAAGCAGTGGTAGCAGGAGTTGAAGCAGTGGCAGCAGGAGTTGAAGCAGTGGTAGCAGGAGTTGAAGCAGTGGTAGCAGGAGTTGAAGCAGTGGTAGCAGGAGTTGAAGCAGTGGTAGCAGGAGTTGAAGCAGTGGTAGCAGGAGTTGAAGCAGTGGTAGTAACAACAGTAGTAGTGGTAGCAGGAGTTGAAGCAGTGGCAGCAACAACAGTAGTAGTGGTAGCAGGAGTTGAAGCAGTGGCAGCAACAACGGTAGTAGTGGTAGCAGGAGTTGAAGCAGTGGTAGCAACAACAGTAGTAGTGGTAGCAGGAGTTGAAGCAGTGGTAGCAGGAGTTGAAGCAGTGGTAGCAGGAGTTGAAGCAGTGGTAGCAGGAGTTGAAGCAGTGGTAGCAGGAGTTGAAGCAGTGGCAGCAGGAGTTGAAGCAGTGGCAGCAACAACAGTAGTAGTGGTAGCAGGAGTTGAAGCAGTGGCAGCAACAACAGTAGTAGTGGTAGCAGGAGTTGAAGCAGTGGCAGCAACAACAGTAGTAGTGGTAGCAGGAGTTGAAGCAGTGGCAGCAACAACAGTAGTAGTGGTAGCAGGAGTTGAAGCAGTGGCAGCAACAACAGTAGTAGTGGTAGCAGGAGTTGAAGCAGTGGCAGCAACAACAGTAGTAGTGGTAGCAGGAGTTGAAGCAGTGGCAGCAACAACAGTAGTAGTGGTAGCAGGAGTTGAAGCAGTGGCAGCAACAACAGTAGTAGTGGTAGCAGGAGTTGAAGCAGTGGCAGCAACAACAGTAGTAGTGGTAGCAGGAGTTGAAGCAGTGGCAGCAACAACAGTAGTAGTGGTAGCAGGAGTTGAAGCAGTGGTAGCAACAACAGTAGTAGTGGTAGCAGGAGTTGAAGCAGTGGTAGCAACAACAGTAGTAGTGGTAGCAGGAGTTGAAGCAGTGGTAGCAGGAGTTGAAGCAGTGGCAGCAACAACAGTAGTAGTGGTAGCAGGAGTTGAAGCAGTGGTAGCAACAACAGTAGTAGTGGTAGCAGGAGTTGAAGCAGTGGCAGCAACAACAGTAGTAGTGGTAGCAGGAGTTGAAGCAGTGGCAGCAACAACAGTAGTAGTGGTAGCAGGAGTTGAAGCAGTGGTAGCAACAACAGTAGTAGTGGTAGCAGGAGTTGAAGCAGTGGTAGCAGGAGTTGAAGCAGTAGCAGCAACAACAGTAGTAGTGCAGTAAGCAGTGGTAGCAGGAGTTGAAGCAGTGGCAGCAACAACAGTAGTAGTGGTATCAGGAGTTGAAGCAGTGGTAGCAGGAGTAGCAGTGGTAGCAGGAGTTGAAGCAGTGGCAGCAACAACAGTAGTAGTGGTAGCAGGAGTTGAAGCAGTGGCAGCAACAACAGTAGTAGTGGTAGCAGGAGTTGAAGCAGTGGCAGCAACAACAGTAGTAGTGGTAGCAGGAGTTGAAGCAGTGGTAGCAGGAGTTGAAGCAGTGGCAGCAACAACAGTAGTAGTGGTATCAGGAGTTGAAGCAGTGGTAGCAGGAGTTGAAGCAGTGGTAGCAGGAGTTGAAGCAGTGGCAGCAACAACAGTAGTAGTGGTATCAGGAGTTGAAGCAGTGGTAGCAGGAGTTGAAGCAGTGGTAGCAGGAGTTGAAGCAGTGGTAGTAGGAGTTGAAGCAGTGGCAGCAACAGTAGTAGTGGTAGCAGGAGTTGAAGCAGTGGTAGCAGGAGTTGAAGCAGTGGCAGCAACAACAGTAGTAGTGGTAGCAGGAGTTGAAGCAGTGGTAGCAGGAGTTGAAGCAGTGGCAGCAACAGTAGTAGTGGTAGCAGGAGTTGAAGCAGTGGTAGCAGGAGTTGAAGCAGTGGTAGCAGGAGTTGAAGCAGTGGCAGCAACAGTAGTAGTGGTAGCAGGAGTTGAAGCAGTGGTAGCAGGAGTTGAAGCAGTGGCAGCAACAACAGTAGTAGTGGTAGCAGGAGTTGAAGCAGTGGTAGCAGGAGTTGAAGCAGTGGCAGCAACAACAGTAGTAGTGGTAGCAGGAGTTGAAGCAGTGGCAGCAACAACAGTAGTAGTGGTAGCAGGAGTTGAAGCAGTGGCAGCAACAACAGTAGTAGTGGTAGCAGGAGTTGAAGCAGTGGCAGCAACAACAGTAGTAGTGGTAGCAGGAGTTGAAGCAGTGGCAGCAACAACAGTAGTAGTGGTAGCAGGAGTTGAAGCAGTGGTAGCAACAACAGTAGTAGTGGTAGCAGGAGTTGAAGCAGTGGTAGCAACAACAGTAGTAGTGGTAGCAGGAGTTGAAGCAGTGGTAGCAGGAGTTGAAGCAGTGGCAGCAACAACAGTAGTAGTGGTAGCAGGAGTTGAAGCAGTGGTAGCAACAACAGTAGTAGTGGTAGCAGGAGTTGAAGCAGAGGCAGCAACACCAGTAGTAGTGGTAGCAGGAGTTGAAGCAGTGGTAGCAACAACAGTAGTAGTGGTAGCAGGAGTTGAAGCAGTGGTAGCAGGAGTTGAAGCAGTAGCAGCAACAACAGTAGTAGTGGTAGCAGGAGTTGAAGCAGTGGTAGCAGGAGTTGAAGCAGTGGCAGCAACAACAGTAGTAGTGGTATCAGGAGTTGAAGCAGTGGTAGCAGGAGTAGAAGCAGTGGTAGCAGGAGTTGAAGCAGTGGCAGCAACAACAGTAGTAGTGGTAGCAGGAGTTGAAGCAGTGGTAGCAGGAGTTGAAGCAGTGGTAGCAGGAGTTGAAGCAGTAGCAGCAACAACAGTAGTAGTGGTAGCAGGAGTTGAAGCAGTGGTAGCAGGAGTTGAAGCAGTGGCAGCAACAACAGTAGTAGTGGTATCAGGAGTTGAAGCAGTGGTAGCAGGAGTTGAAGCAGTGGTAGCAGGAGTTGAAGCAGTGGCAGCAACAACAGTAGTAGTGGTAGCAGGAGTTGAAGCAGTGGTAGCAGGAGTTGAAGCAGTGGTAGCAGGAGTTGAAGCAGTGGCAGCAACAGTAGTAGTGGTAGCAGGAGTTGAAGCAGTGGTAGCAGGAGTTGAAGCAGTGGCAGCAACAACAGTAGTAGTGGTAGCAGGAGTTGAAGCAGTGGTAGCAGGAGTTGAAGCAGTGGCAGCAACAGTAGTAGTGGTAGCAGGAGTTGAAGCAGTGGTAGCAGGAGTTGAAGCAGTGGTAGCAGGAGTTGAAGCAGTGGCAGCATCAGTAGTAGTGGTAGCAGGAGTTGAAGCAGTGGTAGCAACAACAGTAGTAGTGGTAGCAGGAGTTGAAGCAGTGGTAGCAGGAGTTGAAGCAGTGGCAGCAACAACAGTAGTAGTGGTAGCAGGAGTTGAAGCAGTGGTAGCAACAACAGTAGTAGTGGTAGCAGGAGTTGAAGCAGTGGTAGCAGGAGTTGAAGCAGTGGTAGCAGGAGTTGAAGCAGTGGTAGCAGGAGTTGAAGCAGTGGCAGCAACAGTAGTAGTGGTAGCAGGAGTTGAAGCAGTGGTAGCAGGAGTTGAAGCAGTGGTAGCAGGAGTTGAAGCAGTGGCGGCAACAGTAGTAGTGGTAGCAGGAGTTGAAGCAGTGTCAGCAACAGTAGTAGTGGTAGCAGGAGTTGAAGCAGTGTCAGCAACAACAGTAGTAGTGGTAGCAGGAGTTGAAGCAGTGTCAGCAACAACAGTAGTAGTGGTAGCAGGAGTTGAAGCAGTGTCAGCAACAACAGTAGTAGTGGTAGCAGGAGTTGAAGCAGTGTCAGCAACAACAGTAGTAGTGGTAGCAGGAGTTGAAGCAGTGTCAGCAACAACAGTAGTAGTGGTAGCAGGAGTTGAAGCAGTGGCAGCAACAACAGTAGTAGTGGTAGCAGGAGTTGAAGCAGTGTCAGCAACAACAGTAGTAGTGGTAGCAGGAGTTGAAGCAGTGTCAGCAACAACAGTAGTAGTGGTAGCAGGAGTTGAAGCAGTGGCAGCAACAACAGTAGTAGTGGTAGCAGGAGTTGAAGCAGTGTCAGCAACAACAGTAGTAGTGGTAGCAGGAGTTGAAGCAGTGTCAGCAACAGTAGTAGTGGTAGCAGGAGTTGAAGCAGTGTCAGCAACAACAGTAGTAGTGGTAGCAGGAGTTGAAGCAGTGGCAGCAACAACAGTAGTAGTGGTAGCAGGAGTTGAAGCAGTGTCAGCAACAACAGTATTAGTGGTAGCAGGAGTTGAAGCAGTGTCAGCAACAACAGTAGTAATGGTAGCAGGAGTTGAAGCAGTGGCAGCAACAACAATAAAGTGGTAGTATAAATAGCAATCGTAGCAGTAATAGTAGTAACAGTAGTAATAATATTAGTAGTAATAGAAGCAGTAGCAGTAGCAGTAGCATTAACAGTAGTAATAGCAGCAGAAATATTGCATTTATAAATCATGCTAGGTTTGTTGTCACTCGCTCTATATATATATATATATATATATATATATATATATATATATATATATATATATATATATATATATATATATATATATATATATATATATATATATATATATATAAGGTCTTCAAAGACACAATTAGTTTTTTGCGTGTAATACGCTGAAAGTTTGTGTTGAACTCGTTTTTGTATGTGTCTGGCTTGTTACAACCAGATGTCTCAATCAACACAGACACGGCATCTGAGACTGTGTTACGGATGTGAACATGATATAACAATTAGAGTGGAGAGGGACGGTCTCTTGGATATAACAGGGAAAGAAAGCGAAGGGGCATTAGGAAGAACTTTCTAACTTCTAGAATGGTAGCTAAAGACACTCGACTCACGAAATCGTAATGACACGATTGCAAACAAACTATACCCCGGCCGGGATTGAACCCGCGGTCATAGAGTCTCAAAACTCCAGCCCGTCGCGTTAGCCACTAGATCAGCTAGCCACAATAAAATTCATCCAACTAGGTATATTTCTACACCATAGGAAGGTTAGCACAGGCACCACTGTGACCACAAATGCCGGGGGTATGGTTTGTTTGCAATCGTGTCATTACGATTTCGCGAGTCATGTTGACGGCAGTGAAGGGACTTGAGCTAGAGTTCGTTACGGCCACGCTAGCTGGAGATTCGTCTGTAAAAACTTGCATTTGTGGTCACAGTGGTGCCTGTGCTAACCTTCCTATGGTGTAGAAATATACCTAGTTGGACGAATCTTATTGTGGCTAGCTGGTCTAGTGGCTAACGTGACGGGCTGGAGTTTTGAGACTCTATGACCGCGGGTTCAATCCCGTCCGGGGTATGGTTTGTTAGCTAAAGAGAACTTAGATGAGGTGGTGGAGGTAAACAACAATACACAGCTTCAAGAGCAGGTCTGAAAAGGGCTGAGGAGACTAGGAATCTGTAAAATGGGTTGATATTGAAGGTGGTACATGTTCGATTGGGAGAATATTGGCTTTGCCAACTCACTGGATTGATGAAGTCTCAAGTGACCGCAACACTCCAATAAACATCCTTACCTTGGTGTGCAGCTCTGGGATAAATTCCTCCAGAAATTTACAGGTATAATTTATGATGTGTTTCTCTCTCCTACATTCCAAGGAGATACATCGAGGGATTTCAAACGTTCCCAGTAATTCAGGCGCTTGACTGAATTTATACGAGCAATTCAATTTCTCTGCACATTTTCCAACTGCACAATATCGCCTACCTTAAAAGGAACTGTTAGCGCACATTAATATTCCAGTCTGGAGAAAACCAGTGACTTAAAGTGAATCATCACTGACTTGGCATCTTATGTAGTGAAGATTCTGGTTATCAGCTTATCATTTCTTTTACAGTTGTGATAATAACATTGTTTTGATCCTTGAGTGTCAGATGTGCTGACATTATCACTCCTAAGTCCCCCACGCCATTTTTCGGCTTTAATAAATGAGCTGAGATAAAGTTTTTAGTTTTCTCAGTTTTCCTTGGCAGACTAATTGAAAAATTGTCTTCACTGACCATCATATTATTGTCTGGAGGACTTGATTTATATCAGGTTGAAGATCTACTGTGTCCTCAATGGACGTCATACAAATTCTTGTCTGTAAAAGGATGATACGTTACTTTGATTTATTTGTTTATGTTAGATATGAGAATGAGAAAGAGAGGAGGTGTGAGACAGTGCCTTGAGGAACACAACTTTTCCAAGTGGCAGCTAACGAGTTCAGACTTGCCAGAGCTTCGTCCTGCTCGTTGTGGACGATACCAAACCTTGCATGAAAATCGTCTCGTTAGAAGCCACCAACTATTCGAAGCAGCTAGCGAGTCTTCCGGCGAGCAATGGAAATTTGACCACTACCTATGTAAAATGTTAGAGCAACCATATTGTGATAACCGTATGAAGCAGTGGGCGGGCGGCCAACTGCAACAGTCTGGTGCAACAGGCAATTAACAAAAATGACTGTCCCCAGACCGAGCTGTGAGGGGGTAGAAAAACTCTCGAAATTTGTCACAGGCATATTACAGGTATGTGTTAGTTACCATTTTGTCTGTGTGTGTGTGTACTCACCTAGTTGAGGTTGCAGGGGTCGAGTCCTAGCTCCTGGCCCCGCCTCTTCCCTGTGTGTGTGTGTGTGTGTGTGTGTGTGTGTGTGTGTGTGTGTGTGTGTGTACCTCTGGCCTGCCTCAGATTAAGCCATCTTGCTGTCTCACCATATTCGCCGAGTATCACTTAAGAACAGTAAAAAGGTGTGCGTGTGAAAGTCTTCGCAGAGGCTGAGGTGAATGTTGAGTGTGTGTGTGTGTGTGTGTGTGTGTGTGTGTGTGTGTGTGTGTGTGTGTGTGTGTGTGTGTGTGTGTGTGTGTGTGTGTGTGTGTGTGTGTGTGATAGATAGAGAGAGAGAGAGAGAGAGAGAGAGAGAGAGAGAGAGAGAGAGAGAGAGAGAGAGTTTACCTTCACTTCTATATCCTTGTTCACTTCACTTCTCTAGTGTTCTGAGAGTCCAAGTATTTCGTAACATCCCTGTGACGATTCTGTGTTTTTACCTTGTCTTTACATCCCTCTGTGCCTGGTCCTCACGTTGTAAACAATGTGGGTTGCTTTATCACCTTTGTTGGCTGTACCGATGTCATTTGTTTATCCAGGACCGCATGTTGTCTTTCTGATGTTGGTCCACACCCGTGTCTGGTCCACACCCGTGTCTGGTCCACACCCGTGTCTGGTCCACACCCGTGTCTGGTCCACACTCATGTCTGGTCCACACCCGTGTCTGGTCCACACCCGTGTCTGGTCCACACCCGTGTCTGGTCCACACCCGTGTCTGGTCCACACCCATGTCTGGTCCACACCCGTGTCTGGTCCACACCCGTGTCTGGTCCACACCCATGTCTGGTCCACACCCGTGTCTAGTCCACACCCATGTCTGGTCCACACCCGTGTCTGGTCCACACCCGTGTCTGTTGTTCTGAACCTTCACGTGCTCGTATGTCTCCAACCTTAATTTGTTGTGTAGTTTTCCCTGTTATTTGTTGCTTGGTGAATGCATGTTTAACGTGTTGTGCCTCACTTATCGTTACTGGTTTGCATTTTGTCTAACAAATTTGTTTACGTTTCGATGGTCTCACCTTCGCTAATGTTTACATCTTTGTATGATCGTTACTTGGAATGTTTTACCTGTATCACCATGGTGAATCTTTTTCCAAACTAGCCTACTGTCCAGCCTAGTGACTTGGCCTCCCCCAACTTACTTCGAGTCAACCTTCATTTCATTAATACACGTGAAAAAGAATTTATATTGTTTAGGCTAGTTGTCACAAGGTTGTCACAAGGTTGTCACAAGGTTGTCACAAGTATGCATTCTTCAGGTAAATAATGTTTTACACGTTGAGAGGCTACTACAACAATGAATCACCATTGTTTATATGTTAATGTATATACGTATTATTAGAAACATTAATAGTCCAAATATTTCTCCCACTCTCTATATTCTCTCTCCTATACTTGTGTTTCCCTCCTTGTGATGATGGAGATATATTCGTGAAAAAATCCATTTCTCCTGTATTTAGGATAAGCCATCTTGAGTGATGGCAATTCCCGAGTAATAGTAACTTCATTTCTGCTGCGACGAAATCTCTGAAGCTTCCGTAGCTGCTGAACACTTAATGAAATACTTGACGATATCCTCATTTCCCTACTGAAGCCTCTCAGTTCAGGCTGACACATTTCAGCACTACGTATGTACACCATCTTGTATGATAGAATTTGACAGGGAAACACAGCTAGCTTTTCCTACCACTGTAACAATCACAGTGCTGATGGAAACAATTATGCCAAATAAAAAAGAATTCTGGTGTGAGGCCGGGACGCAGGAGTGATGATTAGCAGTGTCTACAGGAGAACAACAATGGTTGATTTTTCAGAGAAAGTTCGTAGTTGATAACTTTAAACTAAATCTGTGAGCATAACCCATAAGAAGTCAATATGGCTTATTTCCTGTTAGGAACGCGACCCACAGCAGCCAACTAATTCCCAGATAGCTTTTCACAATGCTCTGTGAACAGGGGTAGCAAGTGAAACTTTCTAGACTAATATTGGCTCGGGTAGTAAATTCATTTGCCAATACCACCTGGTGTTCAGTCTCCGTCTTATCTCGAGTAATTTGCGCCATACCATCTTCAGTTTTAACTTAACTCTTCGAAATCTTTTCTCTTCTTCTCTAATCTTGTGGTTACTTCTCAGAAATGCACATACGTCTTGCCCTGACCCGAGGTCCTTCCCAATCACCTTTGACCGAGCCGAGACACTAATATAGCATCATTATAATAATGATATACAGTACCGACGAGGTGAACAATTAGACACATATGCAACACATAGGCATCTGTAGGTGAAGACGTTTCGCCAGCCGCCTTCGTTTATCATCTCTATTGCACTATAAAAAAAACACTGGATGGAAAACGTCTTCAAATCAAGATAGCCAGATGTTGCACATGTGTGTCTACTACTCAACTACGACATGCTACAACCATTTCACAAGCAATTTAGAGTTACAAAGAAGAGACTGACATATTTCACGACAAGTCTTGAGGTGGTGGCATATTTTACAAGCAGTTTACGAGGAGTTTACGAGATTACAAGCGAGCGAGAGCCCTTGGCAGCTCGTCCTGGCCCAACACAGCCACGTCGACAACAAGAAGCGAATCTTAACAAGGCCACCGCCGCTAAAAATATGCAAATGAGCTGAGTAAAATATTTGAGTTATTCTCTTAACAGGCCAGACCAGCCATATAGGGACGACATTACACGCTCAGAGTGGCCCGTAACTCCGACACTCCACGAAACACTGCCAGTGTCTTGCCACGGAACATTGCTAGTGTCTTACCACGGAACACTGCCAGTGTCTTGCCACGGAACATTGCTAGTGTCTTACCACGGAACACTGCCAATGTCTTGCCACGGAACACTGCCAATGTCTTGCCACCAACACTGCCAGTGTCTTGCCACGGAATACTGCCAGTGTCTTGCCACGGATCACTGCCGGTGTCTTGCCACGGAACACTGCCGGTGTCTTGCCAAGGAACACTGCCAGTGTCTTGCCACGGAACACTGCTAGTGTCTTGCCAAGGAACACTGCCAGTGTCTTGCCACGGAACACTGCCAGTGTCTTGCCAAGGAATATTACCAGTGTCTCGCCACGGAACACTGCTAGTGTCTTGCCACGGAACACTACCAGTGTCTTGCCACGAAACACTACCAGTGCCTTGCCACGGAACACTGCCAGTGTCTTGCCAAGGAACACTGCCAGTGTCTTGCCACGGAACACTACCAGTGTCTTGCCACGGAACACTGCCAGTGTCTTGCCACGGAACATTGCCAGTGTCTTCCCACGAAACACTGCCAGTGTCTTGCTACGGAACACTGCTAGTGTCTTGCCACAGAACACTGCCAGTGTCTTGCCACGGAACACTGCCAGTGTCTTCCCACGAAACACTGCCAGTGTTTTGCCACGGAACACTGCCAGTGCCTTGCCACGGAACACTGCCAGTGTCTTCCCACGAAACACTACCAGTGTCTTGCCACGGAACACTGCCAGTGTCTTGCCACGGAACACTGCCAGTGTCTTGCCACGGAACACTGCCAGTGTCTTGCCACGGAACACTGCCAGTGTCTTGCCACGGAACACTGCCAGTGTCTTGCCACGGAACACTGCCAGTGTCTTGCCACGGAACACTGCCAGTGTCTTGCCACGGAACACTGCCAGTGTCTTGCCACGGAACACTGCCAGTGTCTTGCCATGGAACACTGCCAGTGCCTTGCCATGGAACACTGCCAGTGTCTTGCCACGGAACACTGCCAGGTCATGACATTATTAAAATAAGTTTGTACCAAGAGATTATATTATGCCAAAATATTGCACAAGGTAAAGAGCTAATTAATCATCTCTCCTTTCCTTGGAATTATGGCTTGGATCAAACTCATCCCGGACAGGCCCCCATTTGTTACAAAACTCGTCTTCTTAACCTTCTCCAATGGTATGGTAGAGTGTTAAGGTAGCATTCTTATTGAACATATGGCCTGTTTACGGTTTTGTAACAATAACTTTTAATAATAATTCAGGATTACAAAACAAATAACTAAAACTTAAAATCTTTACTAGTAGAGTTTTAGCTTAATGTATGATATGTTATGATTAACATAAAATAAAGAGTTTAACTCTTACATTTCTCTTGGTACGTACATCAAATTGATATGAATAAATGAACCTCTTGAGGTTGAGCTTTGTACTAAAATCACCAATAATATGCACCTATAATGGTTATTAAGACCTAGCCACAAAGTAACTTACAAAGTAACTCAGTAAGAGTAGTGAACCTACTCAGAGCAAGGGTGGTGAACCTACTCAGTAAGAGTAGTGAACCTGCTCTGAGCGAGGGCGGTGAACCTACTCAGTAAGAGTAGTGAACCTACTCAGAGCAAGGGCTGAGAACCTACTCAGTAAGAGTAGTGAACCTACTCAGAGCAAGGGTGGTGAACCTTCTCCGAGCAGGTGCCGTGAACCTACTGCCGGTACCACTGAGTGGTAAGCCGACGTCACGTGACTGAGGGAGACTTAAGTACCTGAAGTGCTAACCGGCACTTACACTAGTGGTTTCCCACTACATGACAATATTAAGAACTGCTAACAAAACGTAATATAATACAATATTAGCATTAGCATATATATTATAAAATAAAGGAGCACATCCTTGTATAAAATATAACGGGTATGGTCATACTCGTAACAAAACGTTATTAACTCCTACTGTATGTGTATCACAGCGATCAAGATCCGGTCCCGGAGAGCACTGAGATACCTTTGGTGAGTTTCGAGAGTTCTCCCGGAGCCCGACCGTGGGTCAGGGGGAAGCGCACGCTGGTACACACACACGTACCTACGTACTTTATAACTAAAGTAGTCCCAGAGATAAAAGGGGTGTATTCCGACGACTCTAGAGGAGAGAACAAGAGGGCACCTGACTATGACATATAAATTACTCAGAGAAACTGATAGAATGGATAAGAAGGTGTAATACAAGGACCAGGTACAAGGTGACAGAGACACGGGATGTTAGGCAGTACTTTATCAGGTTCAAGTTACACGGTTAAAGGTAAGGTACGATTAGGCTGAAGGTAGAAACCAATAATGTCGGTCGACTAAGTGTAAGAGGAGGGGACAGGAGCTAAGACTCAACTAAACTGGCGAGTATAAATCGAGGGAAACATGCACATACACTTTACGCTAGTGAAAGAATATTAGGATTTATTAACTACTTAAGAGGAACTGACAGGTCAGACGGGAACAGTGACAGGACAGGAACTTGCTGGGCAGACAGTAACAGTGACAGGACAGGAACTTGCTGATCAGACAGTAACAGTGACAGGACAGGAACTTGCTGAGCAGACAGTAACAGTGACAGGACAGGAACTTGCTGGGCAGACAGTAACAGTGACAGGACAGGAAGTTGCTGGGCAGACAGTAACAGTGACAGGACAAGAACTTGCTGAGCAGACAGTAACAGTGACAGGACAGGAACTTGCTGAGCAGACAGTAACAGTGACAGGACAGGAACTTGCTGAGCAGACAGTAACAGTGACAGGACAGGAACTTGCTGAGCAGACAGTAACAGTGACAGGACAGGAACTTGCTCAGCAGACAGTAACAGTGACAGGACAGGAACTTGCTGAGCAGACAGTAACAGTGACAGGACAGGAACTTGCTGAGCAGACAGTAACAGTGACAGGACAGGAACTTGCTGAGCAGACAGTAACAGTGACAGGACAGGAACTTGCTAGGCAGACAGTAATAGTGACAGAACAGGAACTTGCTGAGCAGACAGTAGCAGTGACAGGACAGGAACTTGCTGAGCAGACAGTAACAGTGACAGGACAGGAACTTGCTGAGCAGACAGTAATAGTGACAGGACAGGAACTTGCTGAGCAGACAGTAATAGTGACAGGACAGGAACTTGCTGGGCAGACAGTAATAGTGACAGGACAGGAACTTGCTGGGCAGACAGTAACAGTGACAGGACAGGAACTTGCTGGGCAGACAGTAACAGTGACAGGACAGGAACTGATAGGAATTGGCAAGATATGATCCGGATGTGCAAACAGGAACAGTGACAAGAGAACAGTAACAAATGAGAACAGACGGAAGCTGGAAACAGAGGCACGGCAGTACAGCAAGACTGCTGTTGTCAGCTGGATGTGCCAGTGTAGTAATACTGTTGTCAGCTGGATGTGTCAGTATAGCAAGACTGCTGTTGTCAGCTGGATGTGTCAGTGTACTAAGATTGTTGTCAGCTGGATGTGTGTGTAGCAAGACTGTTGTCAGTGGATGTATCAGTGTAGCAAGACTGCTGTCAGCTGGATGTGTCAGTGTAGGAAGACTGCTGTCAGTTGGATGTGTCAGTATAGCAAGACTGCTGTCAGCTGCATGTTTCAGTATAGCAAGACTGCTGTCAGCCGCATGTGTCAGTATAGCAAGACTGCTGTCAGCCGCATGTGTCAGTATAGCAAGACTGCTATCAGCTGGATGTGTCAGTATAGCAAAAATGCTGTCAGCTGAATGTGTCAGTATAGTAAGACTGTTGTCAGCTGGATGTGTCAGTATAGTAAGACTGTTGTCAGCTGGATGTGTCAGTATAGCAAGACTGTTGTCAGCTGGATGTGTCAGTATAGCAAGACTGTTGTCAGCTGGATGTGTCAGTATAGTAAGACTGTTGTCAGCTGGATGTGTCAGTATAGTAAGACTGTTGTCAGCTGGATGTGTCAGTATAGTAAGACTGTTGTCAGCTGGATGTGTCAGTATAGCAAGACTGTTGTCAGCTGGATGTGTCAGTATAGCAAGACTGTTGTCAGCTGGATGTGTCAGTATAGCAAGACTGTTGTCAGCTGGATGTGTCAGTATAGCAAGACTGTTGTCAGCTGGATGTGTCAGTATAGCAAGACTGTTGTCAGCTGGATGTGTCAGTATAGCAAGACTGTTGTCAGCTGGATGTGTCAGTATAGTAAGACTGTTGTCAGCTGGATGTGTCAGTATAGCAAGACTGTTGTCAGCTGGATGTGTCAGTATAGCAAGACTGTTGTCAGCTGGATGTGTCAGTATAGCAAGACTGTTGTCAGCTGGATGTGTCAGTATAGCAAGACTGTTGTCAGCTGGATGTGTCAGTATAGTAAGACTGTTGTCAGCTGGATGTGTCAGTATAGTAAGACTGTTGTCAGCTGGATGTGTCAGTATAGTAAGACTGTTGTCAGCTGGATGTGTCAGTATAGTAAGACTGTTGTCAGCTGGATGTGTCAGTATAGCAAGACTGCTATCAGCTGGATGTGTCAGTATAGCAAAAATGCTGTCAGCTGAATGTGTCAGTATAGTAAGACTGTTGTCAGCTGGATGTGTCAGTAAAGAAGCAGTCATTCACAGCTTCAAGACTAAATACGATAGGGCCTAATGCTTGAAGGAACTGTTCCTCCAGGTGGACGGCGCCGCCCATGGAGGCCGCCCACGGGGATCTAGCAATGAAGGCCGCCCAGGGAGGGCGCTCACGGAGGCCACCCATGAAGGCCGCCCACGGGGTCGACAAACGAAGGCTGCCCACGGAGGCCGCCCACGGTGACCCTTCCAACCCAATTTATTTGTTTTGCATTTTAAGTTGCAGACTATTTTAAGGAGTGAGTGCAGGAGGCCAGGTCTGAGACCGAGGCGCTGGGACCAAAGACCAACAATCACCACCAGTAGTCAAAACGTGAACACCGACTCCACACAAGGAACGTATTTAGACTTTAGAGGCGTCCCCAGTAATTTAAACACATAGCGCCAATAAAACATTTAAATTACTGGAAACACCTCAATATTCTTAATATGTACAC
>NC_091317.1:6304295-6309295 GCF_038502225.1 Cherax quadricarinatus
TTCCATCATACACTCAGTGTTCTTGTGTTCCATCATACACTCAGTGTTCTTGTGTTCCATCATACACACAATATTCTTGTGTTCCATCATACACTCAGTGTTCCTGTGTTCCATCATACACTCAGTGTTCTTGTGTTCCATCATACACACAATATTCTTGTGTTCCATCATACACTCAGTGTTCTTGTGTTCCATCATACACATAATATTCTTGTGTTCCATCATACACTCAGTGTTCCTGTGTTCCATCATACACTCAGTGTTCTTGTGTTCCATCATACACACAATATTCTTGTGTTCCATCATACACTCAGTGTTCCTGTGTTCCATCGTACACACAGTGTTCTTATGTTCCTTCATACACTCAGTGTTCTTGTGTTCTATCATACACTCAGTGTTCTTGTGTTCCATCTTACACACAGTGTTCTTGTGTTCCATCATACACTCAGTGTTCCTGTGTTCCATCATACACTCAGTGTTCTTATGTTCCTTCATACACACAGTGTTCTTGTGTTCTATCATACACTCAGTGTTCTTGTGTTCCATCTTACACACAGTGTTCTTGTGTTCCATCATACACTCAGTGTTCTTGTGTTCCATCATACACTCAGTGTTCTTGTGTTCCATCTTACACACAGTGTTCTTGTGTTCCATCATACACACAGTGTTCTTGTGTTCCATCATACACTCAGTGTTCCTGTGTTCCATCATACACTCAGTGTTCCTGTGTTCCATCATACACTCAGTGTTCTCGTGTTCCATCATACACTCAGTGTTCCTGTGTTCCATCATACACTCAGTGTTCCTGTGTTCCATCATACACTCAGTGTTCCTGTGTTCCATCATACACTCAGTGTTCTTGTGTTCCATCATACACACAGTGTTCTTGTGTTCCATCATACACACAGTGTTCTTGTGTTCCATCATACACTCAGTGTTCTTGTGTTCCATCATACACTCAGTGTTCTTGTGTTCCATCATACACACAATATTCTTGTGTTCCATCATACACACAGTGTTCTTGTGTTCCATCATACACACAGTGTTCTTGTGTTCCATCATACACACAGTGTTCTTGTGTTCCATCATACACACAGTGTTCTTGTGTTCCATCATACACTCAGTGTTCTCGTGTTCCATGTTACACTCAGTGTTCTTGTGTTCCATCATACACACAATATTCTTGTGTTGCATATTCTTGTGTTCCATCATACACACAGTGTTCTTGTGTTCCATCATACACACAGTGTTCTTGTGTTCCATCATACACTCAGTGTTCTCGTGTTCCATGTTACACTCAGTGTTCTTGTGTTCCATCATACACACAATATTCTTGTGTTCCATCATACACACAGTGTTCTTGTGTTCCATCATACACACAGTGTTCTTGTGTTCCATCATACACTCAGTGTTCTCGTGTTCCATGTTACACTCAGTGTTCTTGTGTTCCATCATACACTCAGTGTTCTTGTGTTCCATCATACACTCAGTGTTCTTGTGTTCCATCATACACACAATATTCTTGTGTTCCATCATACACACAGTGTTCTTGTGTTCCATCATACACACAGTGTTCTTGTGTTCCATCATACACTCAGTGTTCTCGTGTTCCATCATACCCTTAATGGCCACTGAGTGAATGTGTGTTTGTAAGTACGTATAAGTGTGTAGTAAGGTGTCAGCACACATCTGTCACACACATGCAATTACACTGTCTTGTATTAAACACACACACACACACACACACACACACACACACACACACACACACACACACACACACACACACACACACACACAAGCAACAAACACTCTAAAGTTTGTTTTTTCAAGTCTAAAGAGGTGTGCTGGAAGCAGAGGTGCACACCAACGTACAACAAAGGTCCGCTTATCGAGTGTGCAAACACAGTTATCAGTGCACAAGTGCACTTGTTTGTTGACAACCACACAAGGAATTTCCCACTAAAAGTGGAGAGAGTTTCTCAGAATATATTTCGTAAGAATATGAACAAACATGATGTTTCCTCTCCAAGATTATTATTATTATTATTAAATATTCGCCGGTATTCTTCCGGCCCGGGCCTTTTCCAAGTGGTGGCCCGGCCTTGGCTCCCTCTTTAGGGAGTGTCTGAGACCTAAGTCTCCCAAGGGAGGAGGCACAAGTACCTCCTCATCTTTGGGACCAACTGTCCCCAGGCCTAGCCACAAGCTAGGCTTCTCTGGTCTGCCATCCCCTCCACAAGGGGGCTAATGGGAATGACAGTCTTATGAGCTAAAGGCTCGGGCTCAGGCACCTCCCCTACCCTGGAAGGGTTAGGCATGGTGTCGATTGCCTCCCCAAGACATTTTGACACTTACAATACATTAATTATTATTTTAGTTTACCCTGTGATTATCATAGTATGCTATTGTTATAATTACCTCTGTGATTATCATAGTACATGATTGTTATAGTTATCCCTGTGACTATCATAGTATGTTATTGTTATAGTCACCCCTGTGACTGTTATATTACATTATTGTTATAGTCACCCCTGTGACTCTTATATTACATTATTGTTATAGTCACCCCTGTGACTCTTATATTACATTATTGTTATAGTCACCCCTGTGACTCTTATATTACATTATTGTTATAGTCACCCCTGTGACTCTTATATTACATTATTGTTATAGTCACCCCTGTGACTCTTATATTACATTATTGTTATAGTCACCCCTGTGACTCTTACATTACATTATTGTTATAGTCACCCCTGTGACTCTTATATTACATTATTGTTAAAGTCACCCCTGTGACTCTTATATTACATTATTGTTATAGTCACCCCTGTGACTCTTATATTACATTATTGTTAAAGTCACCCCTGTGACTCTTATATTACATTATTGTTATAGTCACCCCTGTGACTGTTATATTACATTATTGTTATAGTCACCCCTGTGACTCTTATATTACATTATTGTTATAGTCACCCCTGTGACTCTTATATTACATTATTGTTAAAGTCACCCCTGTGATTCTTATATTACATTATTGTTATAGTCACCCCTGTGACTGTTATATTACATTATTGTTATAGTCACCCCTGTGACTCTTATATTACATTATTGTTATAGTCACCCCTGTGACTCTTATATTACATTATTGTTATAGTCACCCCTGTGACTCTTATATTACATTATTGTTATAGTCACCCCTGTGACTCTTACATTACATTATTGTTATAGTCACCCCTGTGACTCTTATATTACATTATTGTTAAAGTCACCCCTGTGACTCTTATATTACATTATTGTTATAGTCACCCCTGTGACTCTTATATTACATTATTGTTAAAGTCACCCCTGTGACTCTTATATTACATTATTGTTATAGTCACCCCTGTGACTGTTATATTACATTATTGTTATAGTCACCCCTGTGACTCTTATATTACATTATTGTTATAGTCACCCCTGTGACTCTTATATTACATTATTGTTAAAGTCACCCCTGTGACTCTTATATTACATTATTGTTATAGTCACCCCTGTGACTGTTATATTACATTATTGTTATAGTCACCCCTGTGACTCTTATATTACATTATTGTTATAGTCACCCCTGTGACTGTTATATTACATTATTGTTATAGTCACCCCTGTGACTCTTATATTACATTATTGTTATAGTCACCCCTGTGACTGTTATATTACATTATTGTTATAGTCACCCCTGTGACTCTTATATTACATTATTGTTATAGTCACCCCTGTGACTCTTATATTACATTATTGTTATAGTCACCCCTGTGACTCTTATATTACATTATTGTTATAGTCACCCCTGTGACTCTTATATTACATTATTGTTATAGTCACCCCTGTGACTCTTATATTACACTATTATTATAGTGTCTCCTCCCCCCCATACAACACATACAATACTATACAGTATAACTGATACAATACATATATAGTAATTCAATACAAAAAACAATACTATACATAGACAACAGCGCATAAAATACAACTCATACAATACCATACATACAATACACACCATTGTACCTACATTAGGAGAGCAGTACTGATACAATACATACAATACTGATTGTATAAGTAATATCAAGATAAATATTATCATTCAGATTTTCTATTATTATTAAGATAGTGTTGACGTCACTGTGAAGACGTCATTAAAACGTAAGTTGAAGTGATATTATTAAGAATGTGACATCATTAAAAATCCTGGGACATAATTAAGGTACTGACGTCACTAAGGTGACGTCACTATCTTCTTAATGACGTTATTAAGAAAGTGGTGATGTCATTAAGATGATGGTAACGTCATTAAAAAGATTGTGACGTCATTATGAAGATGGTGACGTCATTATGAAGATGGTGACTTCATTGAGAAGATGGTGACGTCATTGAGAAGATAGTGACGTCATTATGAAGATGGCGACGTTATTGAGAAGATGGTGACGTCAGCTACATATAAGTTAGTTCCTGTGTTATTATTGCCACGTCACCCCACGACCCCTCCCCCTCCCCCCTTCCCATCCCCTCCCCCTCCCCTTCCCTTCCCCCAGAAACGCACGACCCCATCACTAACCCCCCTCCTCCCCTCCTAATCCTACCGTGAGAAAATATACACCTGCCTCTCTTTCTCCCTCTCTCTCTCTCTCTCTCTCTCTCTGTCTCTCTCTCTCTCTCTCTCTCTCTCTCTCTCTCTCTCTCTCTCTCTCTCTCTCTCTCTTTATCTTGTGTTTCACATCGTCAACGAAACACTGGATTCAAGCGGTGCAGGAGGTAATCCTTGTGGAAGAGCTGGAACAATTGACAACCCACAATAAAGTGGCTGGAACAACTGACAACCCACAATACCGTGGCTGGAACAACTGACAACCCACAATACCGTAGCTGGAACAATAATTCACAACCCACAATACCGTAGCTGGAACAATAATTCACAACCCACAATACCGTGGCTGGAACAACTGACAACCCACAAT
>NC_091317.1:6314295-6319295 GCF_038502225.1 Cherax quadricarinatus
ACATTATACACACTATACGAATATTATACATATACACACACACTATACACATATACTGTACATAAAATATACCAACTATACACAAATTATAATATATATTATTCACACACTAACATATTTTATACACACAGTATACACATACACGATTCACACACACACACACTATACACATTATACACACGATACATTACACACATACACATCATACATACTACACATTCGATACACATTATACGCACGCTATACCTGGAGACCTGGACTCTACCTGGAGTATACCTGAAGTATACCTGGAGAGAGTTTCGGGGGTCAACGCTCCCGCGGCCCGGTCTGAGACCAGGCCTCGTGGTGGATCAGGGTCTGATTAACCAGGCTGTTACTGCTGGCCGCACGTTATACACATACTATACCTGGAGTCTACCTCTCCAAGTAGACTCCAGGTGTACCTGGAAACCTGGAGTCTACCTGGAGAGTGTTCGGGGGTCAACGCCCCGGCGGGACGGTCCCAGACTAGGTCTCATGGTGGAGGCTTGATCAACCAGGCTGCTGGTGCTAGCTGCTCGAAGTCCAGCGTCAGCGTCACAGCCTAGCTGATCAGGAACTGACAGCCAGGGGTCTGCTAGTACCCCCCCCTTGTGTATGAAGAGAGGGTGTTGAAGAGTCTTTGTCCCCTCACACTTAATGATTTCTCCCCTTAATGTACACGCTGCGATTCATAGCGTACTCCCCGCACCCCTTAGTGTACTCCTTGTACCCCTTAGTGTACTCCTTGTACCCAAAAATAGCCGTCCTGCTCCACGTCTGGTTAGTGTAACTTTGTCAGTGGTCCAAGTCGGACCGAAACGTCGTCGCAAGCTTCTCTCTTATATGTGCGGGTTATTTGTGTATCACTCCTTGTACCCCTTAGTGTACTCCCTGCACCCCTTAGTGTACTCCTTGTACCCCTTAGTGCACTCGCTGCGCCTCTTAGCGTGCTCCCCGCACCCCTTAGTGTATTCCTTGTACCCCTTAGTGTACTCCCTGTACCCCTTAGTGTACTCCTTGTACCCCTTAGTGTACTCCCTGCAACCCGTAGTGTACTAGATACACCCTTAGTGTACCATATGCACCACTTAGTATACTAGATGCAGCCATTAGTGTACTAGATGTACCCATTAGTGTACTAGATGCACCCATTAGTGTACTAGATGCACCCCTTAGTGTACTCTCTGTACCCCTTAGTGTACTCCCTACAGCCCTTAATGTACTCCCTGCACCCTTAGTGTACTCCCTGCACCCCTTAGTGTACTCCCTGCAACATTTAGTGTACTCCCTGCACACCTTAGTGTACTACCTGCACCCCTTAGTGTACTACCTGCACACCTTAGTGTACTACCTGCAACATTTAGTGTACTCCCTGCACACCTTAGTGTACTCCCTGCACACCTTAGTGTACTACCTGCACACCTTAGTGTACTACCTTCACCCCTTAGTGTACTACCTGCATACCTTAGTGTACTCCCTGCAACATTTAGTGTACTCCCTGCACACCTTAGTGTACTACCTGCACACCTTAGTGTACTACCTGCACCCCTTAGTGTACTACCTGCACACCTTAGTGTACTACCTGCACACCTTAGTGTACTACCTGCACACCTTAGTGTACTACCTGCACCCCTTAGTGTACTACCTGCATACCTTAGTGTACTACCTGCACCCCTTAGTGTACTACCTGCACATGTTAGTGTACTACCTGCACCCCTTAGTGTACTACCTGCATACCTTAGTGTACTACCTGCACCCCTTAGTGTACTACCTGCACACCTTAGTGTACTACCTGCACCCCTTACTGTACTACCTGCATACCGTAGTGTACTACCTGCACCCCTTAGTGTACTACCTGCACACCTTAGTGTACTCCCTGCACACCTTAGTGTACTACCTGCATACCTTAGTGTACTACCTGCACCCCTTACTGTACTACCTGCACACCTTAGTGTAATACCTGCACACTTTAGTGTACTACCTGCACCCCTTAGTGTACTACCTGCACACCTTAGTGTACTACCTGCACACCTTAGTGTACTACCTGCACACCTTAGTGTACTACCTGCACACCTTAGTGTACTCCCTGCACACCTTAGTGTACTACCTGCATACCTTAGTGTACTACCTGCACCCCTTAGTGTACTACCTGCACACCTTAGTGTAATACCTGCACACTTTAGTGTACTACCTGCACCCCTTAGTGTACTACCTGCACACCTTAGTGTACTACCTGCACACCTTAGTGTACTACCTGCACACCTTAGTGTACTACCTGCACACCTTAGTGTACTACCTGCACACCTTAGTGTACTACCTGCATACCTTAGTGTACTACCTGCACACCTTAGTGTACTACCTGCACACCTTAGTGTACTACCTGCACACCTTAGTGTACTACCTGCACACCTTAGTGTACTACCTGCACACCTTAGTGTACTACCTGCACACCTTAGTGTACTACCTACACACCTTAGTGTACTACCTGCACACCTTAGTGTACTACCTGCACACCTTAGTGTACTACCTGCACCCCTTAGTGTACTACCTGCATACCTTAGTGTACTACCTGCACCCCTTAGTGTACTACCTGCACACGTTAGTGTACTACCTGCACCCCTTAGTGTACTACCTGCATACCTTAGTGTACTACCTGCACCCCTTAGTGTACTACCTGCACACCTTAGTGTACTACCTGCACCCCTTAGTGTACTACCTGCATACCGTAGTGTACTACCTGCACCCCTTAGTGTACTACCTGCACACCTTAGTGTACTCCCTGCACACCTTAGTGTACTACCTGCATACCTTAGTGTACTACCTGCATTCCTTAGTGTACTACCTGCACACCTTAGTGTAATACCTGCACACTTTAGTGTACTACCTGCACCCCTTAGTGTACTACCTGCACACCTTAGTGTACTACCTGCACACCTTAGTGTACTACCTGCACACCTTAGTGTACTACCTGCACACCTTAGTGTACTACCTGCACACCTTAGTGTACTACCTGCATACCTTAGTGTACTACCTGCAGACCTTAGTGTACTACCTGCAGACCTTAGTGTACTACCTGCACACCTTAGTGTACTACCTGCACACCTTAGTGTACTACCTGCACACCTTAGTATACTACCTGCACACCTTAGTGTACTACCTACACACCTTAGTGTACTACCTGCACACCTTCGTGTACTACCTGCACACCTTAGTGTACTACCTGCACACCTTAGTGTACTACCTGCACACCTTAGTGTACTACCTACACACCTTAGTGTACTACCTGCACACCTTAGTGTACTACCTGCATACCTTAGTGTACTACCTGCACACCTTAGTGTACTACCTGCACACCTTAGTGTACTACCTGCACACCTTAGTGTACTACCTGCACACCTTAGTGTACTACCTGCACACCTTAGTGTACTACCTGCATTCCTTAGTGTACTACCTGCACACCTTAGTGTACTACCTGCACACCTTAGTGTACTACCTGCACACCTTAGTGTACTACCTGCACACCTTAGTGTACTACCTGCACACCTTTGTGTACTACCTGCACCCCTTAGTGTACTACCTGCACACCTTAGTGTACTACCTGCACACCTTAGTGTACTACCTGCACACCTTAGTGTACTACCTGCACACCTTAGTGTACTACCTGCACCCCTTAGTGTACTACCTGCACACCTTAGTGTACTACCTGCACACCTTAGTGTACTACCTGCACCCCTTAGTGTACTACCTGCACACCTTAGTGTACTACCTGCACACCTTAGTGTACTACCTGCACACCTTAGTGTACTACCTGCACACCTTAGTGTACTACCTGCACACCTTAGTGTACTACCTGCACACCTTAGTGTACAACCTGCACACCTTAGTGTACTACCTGCACACCTTAGTGTACTACCTGCACACCTTAGTGTGCTACCTGCACACCTTAGTGTACTACCTGCACACCTTAGTGTACTACCTGCACACCTTAGTGTACTACCTGCACACCTTAGTGTACTACCTGCACACCTTAGTGTACTACCTGCACACCTTAGTGTACTACCTGCACACCTTAGTGTACTACCTGCACACCTTAGTGTGGTACCTGCACACCTTAGTGTACTACCTGCACACCTTAGTGTACTACCTGCACACCTTAGTGTACTACCTCCACCCCTTAGTGTACTACCTGCATACCTTAGTGTACTACCTGCATCCCTTAGTGTACTACCTGCACACGTTAGTGTACTACCTGCACCCCTTAGTGTACTACCTGCATACCTTAGTGTACTACCTGCACCCCTTAGTGTACTACCTGCACACCTTAGTGTACTACCTGCACCCCTTAGTGTACTACCTGCATACCTTAGTGTACTACCTGCACCCCTTAGTGTACTACCTGCACACCTTAGTGTACTACCTGCACCCCTTAGTGTACTACCTGCATACCTTAGTGTACTACCTGCACCCCTTAGTGTACTACCTGCACACCTTAGTGTACTACCTGCACCCCTTAGTGTACTACCTGCATACCGTAGTGTACTACCTGCACCCCTTAGTGTACTACCTGCACACCTTAGTGTACTCCCTGCACACCTTAGTGTACTACCTGCATACCTTAGTGTACTACCTGCACCCCTTACTGTACTACCTGCACACCTTAGTGTAATACCTGCACACTTTAGTGTACTACCTGCACCCCTTAGTGTACTACCTGCACACCTTAGTGTACTACCTGCACACCTTAGTGTACTACCTGCACACCTTAGTGTACTACCTGCACACCTTAGTGTACTACCTGCACACCTTAGTGTACTACCTGCATACCTTAGTGTACTACCTGCACACCTTAGTGTACTACCTGCACCCCTTAGTGTACTACCTGCACACCTTAGTGTACTACCTACACACCTTAGTGTACTACCTGCACACCTTAGTGTACTACCTTCACACCTTAGTGTACTACCTGCACACCTTAGTGT
>NC_091317.1:6324295-6354295 GCF_038502225.1 Cherax quadricarinatus
CTGACAGATCACTGGGTATCAGAGACAGTGAAGGTCTGACAGATCACTGGGTATCAGACAGTGACTGACAGATCACTGATCAGGACAGTCTGACAGATCACTGGGTATCAGAGACAGTGAAGGTCTGACAGATCACTGGGTATCAGAGACAGTGAAGGTCTGACAGATCACTGGGTATCAGAGACAGTGAAGGTCTGACAGATCACTGGGTATCAGAGACAGTGAAGGTCTGACAGATCACTGGGTATCAGAGACAGTGAAGGTCTGACAGATCACTGGGTATCAGAGACAGTGATGGTCTGACAGATCACTGGGTATCAGAGACAGTGATGGTCTGACAGATCACTGGGTATCAGAGACAGTGAAGGTCTGACAGATCACTGGGTATCAGAGACAGTGAAGGTCTGACAGATCACTGGGTATCAGAGACAGTGAAGGTCTGACAGATCACTGGGTATCAGAGACAGTGATGGTCTGACAGATCACTGGGTATCAGAGACAGTGAAGGTCTGACAGATCACTGGGTATCAGAGACAGTGATGGTCTGACAGATCACTGGGTATCAGAGACAGTGAAGGTCTGACAGATCACTGGGTATCAGAGACAGTGATGGTCTGACAGATCACTGGGTATCAGAGACAGTGATGGTCTGACAGATCACTGGGTATCAGAGACAGTGAAGGTCTGACAGATCACTGGGTATCAGAGACAGTGAAGGTCTGACAGATCACTGGGTATCAGAGACAGTGATGGTCTGACAGATCACTGGGTATCAGAGACAGTGATGGTCTGACAGATCACTGGGTATCAGAGACAGTGAAGGTCTGACAGATCACTGGGTATCAGAGACAGTGAAGGTCTGACAGATCACTGGGTATCAGAGACAGTGATGGTCTGACAGATCACTGGGTATCAGAGACAGTGATGGTCTGACAGATCACTGGGTATCAGAGACAGTGAAGGTCTGACAGATCACTGGGTATCAGAGACAGTGATCTGACAGATCACTGGGTATCAGAGACAGTGATGGTCTGACAGATCACTGGGTATCAGAGACAGTGACTGACAGATCACTGGGTATCAGAGACAGTGATGGTCTGACAGATCACTGGGTATCAGAGACAGTGATGGTCTGACAGATCACTGGGTATCAGAGACAGTGATCTGACAGATCACTGGGTATCAGAGACAGTGAAGGTCTGACAGATCACTGGGTATCAGAGACAGTGATGGTCTGACAGATCACAGGGTATCAGAGACAGTGAAGGTCTGACAGATCACTGGGTATCAGAGACAGTGATGGTCTGACAGATCACTGGGTATCAGAGACAGTGACTGACAGATCACTGGGTATCAGAGACAGTGATGGTCTGACAGATCACTGGGTATCAGAGACAGTGATCTGACAGATCACTGGGTATCAGAGACAGTGAAGGTCTGACAGATCACTGGGTATCAGAGACAGTGAAGGTCTGACAGTCTGACAGATCACTGGGTATCAGAGACAGTGAAGGTCTGACAGATCACTGGGTATCAGAGACAGTGAAGGTCTGACAGATCACTGGGTATCAGAGACAGTGAAGGTCTGACAGATCACTGGGTATCAGAGACAGTGATGGTCTGACAGATCACTGGGTATCAGAGACAGTGAAGGTCTGACAGATCACTGGGTATCAGAGACAGTGATGGTCTGACAGATCACTGGGTATCAGAGACAGTGAAGGTCTGACAGATCACTGGGTATCAGAGACAGTGAAGGTCTGACAGATCACTGGGTATCAGAGACAGTGATGGTCTGACAGATCACTGGGTATCAGAGACAGTGATGGTCTGACAGATCACTGGGTATCAGAGACAGTGAAGGTCTGACAGATCACTGGGTATCAGAGACAGTGATGGTCTGACAGATCACTGGGTATCAGAGACAGTGATGGTCTGACAGATCACTGGGTATCAGAGACAGTGAAGGTCTGACAGATCACTGGGTATCAGAGACAGTGATGGTCTGACAGATCACTGGGTATCAGAGACAGTGAAGGTCTGACAGATCACTGGGTATCAGAGACAGTGAAGGTCTGACAGATCACTGGGTATCAGAGACAGTGATGGTCTGACAGATCACTGGGTATCAGAGACAGTGATGGTCTGACAGATCACTGGGTATCAGAGACAGTGATGGTCTGACAGATCACTGGGTATCAGAGACAGTGATGGTCTGACAGATCACTGGGTATCAGAGACAGTGAAGGTCTGACAGATCACTGGGTATCAGAGACAGTGAAGGTCTGACAGATCACTGGGTATCAGAGACAGTGATGGTCTGACAGATCACTGGGTATCAGAGACAGTGATGGTCTGACAGATCACTGGGTATCAGAGACAGTGAAGGTCTGACAGATCACTGGGTATCAGAGACAGTGATGGTCTGACAGATCACTGGGTATCAGAGACAGTGAAGGTCTGACAGATCACTGGGTATCAGAGACAGTGAAGGTCTGACAGATCACTGGGTATCAGAGACAGTGATGGTCTGACAGATCACTGGGTATCAGAGACAGTGAAGGTCTGACAGATCACTGGGTATCAGAGACAGTGATGGTCTGACAGATCACTGGGTATCAGAGACAGTGATGGTCTGACAGATCACTGGGTATCAGAGACAGTGATGGTCTGACAGATCACTGGGTATCAGAGACAGTGAAGGTCTGACAGATCACTGGGTATCAGAGACAGTGATGGTCTGACAGATCACTGGGTATCAGTGACAGTGATGGTCTGACAGATCACTGGGTATCAGTGACAGTGATGGTCTGACAGATCACTGGGTATCAGTGACAGTGATGGTCTGACAGATCACTGGGTATCAGTGACAGTGATGGTCTGACAGATCACTGGGTATCAGAGACAGTGATGGTCTGACAGATCACTGGGTATCAGAGACAGTGAAGGTCTGACAGATCACTGGGTATCAGAGACAGTGATGGTCTGACAGATCACTGGGTATCAGTGACAGTGATGGTCTGACAGATCACTGAGTATCAGAGACAGTGAAGGTCTGACAGATCACTGGGTATCAGAGACAGTGAAGGTCTGACAGATCACTGGGTATCAGTGACAGTGATGGTCTGACAGATCACTGGGTATCAGTGACAGTGATGGTCTGACAGATCACTGGGTATCAGAGACAGTGATGGTCTGACAGATCACTGGGTATCAGAGACAGTGATGGTCTGACAGATCACTGGGTATCAGAGACAGTGATGGTCTGACAGATCACTGGGTATCAGTGACAGTGATGGTCTGACAGATCACTGGGTATCAGAGACAGTGATGGTCTGACAGATCACTGGGTATCAGTGACAGTGATGGTCTGACAGATCACTGGGTATCAGAGACAGTGATGGTCTGACAGATCACTGGGTATCAGTGACAGTGATGGTCTGACAGATCACTGGGTATCAGTGACAGTGATGGTCTGACAGATCACTGGGTATCAGAGACAGTGATGGTCTGACAGATCACTGGGTATCAGAGACAGTGATGGTCTGACAGATCACTGGGTATCAGAGACAGTGATGGTCTGACAGATCACTGGGTATCAGTGACAGTGATGGTCTGACAGATCACTGGGTATCAGAGACAGTGATGGTCTGACAGATCACTGGGTATCAGTGACAGTGATGGTCTGACAGATCACTGGGTATCAGAGACAGTGATGGTCTGACAGATCACTGGGTATCAGAGACAGTGATGGTCTGACAGATCACTGGGTATCAGTGACAGTGATGGTCTGACAGATCACTGGGTATCAGAGACAGTGATGGTCTGACAGATCACTGGGTATCAGTGACAGTGATGGTCTGACAGATCACTGGGTATCAGAGACAGTGATGGTCTGACAGATCACTGGGTATCAGTGACAGTGATGGTCTGACAGATCACTGGGTATCAGAGACAGTGATGGTCTGACAGATCACTGGGTATCAGAGACAGTGATGGTCTGACAGATCACTGGGTATCAGAGACAGTGATGGTCTGACAGATCACTGGGTATCAGTGACAGTGATGGTCTGACAGATCACTGGGTATCAGAGACAGTGATGGTCTGACAGATCACTGGGTATCAGTGACAGTGATGGTCTGACAGATCACTGGGTATCAGAGACAGTGAAGGTCTGACAGATCACTGGGTATCAGTGACAGTGATGGTCTGAGAGATCACTGGGTATCAGTGACAGTGAAGGTCTGACAGATCACTGGGTATCAGAGACAGTGATGGTCTGACAGATCACTGGGTATCAGAGACAGTGATGGTCTGACAGATCACTGGGTATCAGAGACAGTGATGGTCTGACAGATCACTGGGTATCAGTGACAGTGATGGTCTGACAGATCACTGGGTATCAGAGACAGTGATGGTCTGACAGATCACTGGGTATCAGTGACAGTGATGGTCTGACAGATCACTGGGTATCAGAGACAGTGATGGTCTGACAGATCACTGGGTATCAGAGACAGTGATGGTCTGACAGATCACTGGGTATCAGTGACAGTGATGGTCTGACAGATCACTGGGTATCAGAGACAGTGATGGTCTGACAGATCACTGGGTATCAGAGACAGTGATGGTCTGACAGATCACTGGGTATCAGAGACAGTGATGGTCTGACAGATCACTGGGTATCAGAGACAGTGAAGGTCTGACAGATCACTGAGTATCAGAGACAGTGAAGGTCTGACAGATCACTGAGTATCAGAGACAGTGATGGTCTCTATCGTGAATTTTATTTACATTCATCAGGTATTAACTGAATAAATAATTACCACGAACTCTGATGCTTTTCCATGGATCAGTAGTGCCAGGTCACTAGTACCCGGTCAGAAGTGCCAGGTCACTGGTACCCGGTCAGAAGTGCCAGGTCACTAGTACCAGGTCAGTAGTGCCAGGTCACTAGTACCAGGTCAGTAGTGCCAGGTCACTAGTACCAGGTCACTAGTACCAGGTCAATAGTGCCAGGTCACTAGTACCAGGTCAGTAGTGCCAGTTCACTAGTACCAGGTCACTAGTACCAGGTCAATAGTACCAGGTCAGTAGTACCAGGTCACTAGTACCAAGTCAGTAGTACCAGGTAACTAGTACCAGGTGAGCAGTACGAGGTCAGTAGTACTACCAGGTCAGTAGTACAAGTAGTACCAGGTCGCTAGTACCAGGTCAGTAGCATAAGGTAGGTAATACCAGGTTTCTAGTTCAAGGTAGAAAGTACCAGGTCAATAGTTTAAGGTAAATAGTACCAGGTCAGTAGTACAAGGTAGGTAGTACCACGTTAGTAGTACGGGGTACCAATTACCAGGTCAGTAGTCTAAGGTAAGTAGCACCAGGTCACCAGTACCACGTGTTGCTGTAGACCAGGTTAGTGCAATCACAGTTCTATCAAAAATGAGACATCAAGTGTACACATATAACTTGTACTTCAACTTATATTCCCAACACCAGAACTTATGTTCTTCATACAGTCGCGTACATATGTCCTGTGTGGCATGCAAAGAGTACGCAACCTTTATTCGGCGCATGTACACACCCTCATTTTCTGCTGTGTTTATTTTGCTCCCTTTACACCCAGGATAACAGGCCTTTGGGATTCCTGGGTTGTAATATCCTGCACGAGGTAAACCAAGCTACAACACTGATAATACACTCACAAAGAAACACGGTACAGGTGGGGATCGAACTCACGTCAAGTGATTCGTAAAACTCCAGGCCAGCGCATAGGCCAGAGAACACAAAGAAGTAGAGCCATACGATGGTGTTTACCAGCTGGAGGCACGAGAGTGTTTGATGGTCTGAGGTGTTCCTTCCTCTGAAACCTCAGAGCCGCAACACCTACATAGTTACCCCAGACTGATTTTAGGATCATCGCTGGAGAGCTCTGGCCAACAGTGCTTCCAGCTGGACGAGGTGACGGGTATTTAAATCAAGATGAATGCCCCAAAGCAGAGAGCCGAAGTGCCGAAAACATCATCCGCCATTGGCATTCAGCGCACGCTAAATTAGGTTCAAAGTTGTCAGGGTAATCTAGGGCCCCATGTTCAACAGCCTTCTTTTCCAGTGACTCAGTGACACAGACGTGAGAACTCGAGTAAAAGAATGAAATAACGACTGTGTTAGGTGAACTTCTCATCAGTCTTCAGTTAAGTGACACAAATGATTTTTTTTTTACGAGACTCAATATGCGAGTGACATCTTCACACTCTGTGATGTAGCTCTAGCCACAGTTGACTCTGTGATGTAGCTCTAGCCACAGTTGACTCTGTGATGTAGCTCTAGCCACAGTTGACTCTGTGATGTAGCTCTAGCCACAGTTGACTCTGTGATGTAGCTCTAGCCACAGTTGACTCTGTGATGTAGCTCTAGCCACAGTTGACTCTGTGATGTAGCTCTAGCCACAGTTGACTCTGTGATGTAGCTCTAGCCACAGTTGACTCTGAAGAAGAAATTGACAGCATACTCATATACATTCTGTTCCAGGTCCAGAATTATGAACTTACACATTCATCGGAAAATGCGAGAAACAACATTACATCGGGCCTCTTGTCTGTGGCACAGCTTGGACACAGGTGTCATCCCAGGCATTAAAACCACGTATACTTAAAAACCATTCATATTTCTCCTCTTCACAAAAGTGGCAGTAAACTAACCGCGAAAAATCATTGACTAATAACGTTAACTTCGCACAATATTAAAAATATCACAAGAATTTACAGCACAAGTGTATTACATGAATTTAATATTCACAAAGATCCCCCACACATCCCCGGGCATCCCTGCACTCCCACCCCCACAGCTGAGGATCTCCCGCACCCCCACAGCTGAACATCTCCCCCACCCCCACAGCTGAACATCTCTCCCACCCCCACAGCTGAACATCTCTCCCACCCCCACAGCTGAACATCTCTCCCACCCCCACAGCTGAACATCTCTCCCACCCCCAAGGCTGAGCATCTCCCGCACCCCCACAGCTGAAAATCTCTCCCACCCCCACAGCTGCACATCTCCCCCCTCCCTCACAGCAGAGAACCCCACCGTCCCACAACTTGATAAGGTCCCCTTCCCTCCCAACACGTCACTATGACACCCACCGCCCCAGCCCCCCCCCCCCCCTCCCCCTGGCAACACGCACACGTTGACTGGCACGATCACAACAAGCACCGGAAGTGGACCGGTTTGTTTGATCTATAAATAAACAGGTTTATGTGTGATGATGGTGGCAGTGATGATGGCAGTGATGGTGGCAGTGATGGTGGCAGTGATGATGGCAGTGATGGTGGCAGTGATGGTGGTAGTGATGGTGGTAGTGATGGTGGTAGTGATGGTGGCAGTGATGGTGGTAAAGGTGGTGGCAGTAATGGTGGTAGTGATGGTGGTAATGATGGTGGCAGTGTTCTGGTAGTGATGGTGGTAGTGATGGTGGTAGTGATGGTGGCAGCGATGGTGGTAATGGTGGTGGCAGTGATGGTGGTAATGATGGTGGTAGTGATGGTGGTAGTGATGGTGGCAGTGATGGTGGCAGTGATGGTGGTAGTGATGGTGATAGTGATGGTGGCAGTGATGGTAGCAGTGATGGTGATAGTGATGGTGGCAGTGATGGTGGCAGTGATGGTGGCACTGATGGTAGCAGTGATGGTGATAGTGATGATGGCAGTGATGGTGGCAGTGATGGTGGTAGTGATGGTGGCAGTGATGGTAGCAGTGATGGTGGTAGTGATGGTGGTAATGATGGCGGCAGTGATGGTGGCAGTGATAGTTGTAGTAGTTGTGGTGGTGGTGGTAGTGATGGTGGCAGTGATGGTGGTGGTGATGATGGCAGTGATGGTGGTGGTGATGGTCGTAGTGGTGGTGGCAGTGATGGTGGTAGTCATGGTGGCAATGATGGTGGTAGTGATGGTAGCAGTGATGGTGGTAGTGATGGTGGTAGTGATGGTGGTAGTGATGGTGGCAGTGATGGTGGTAAAGGTGGTGGCAGTAATGGTGGTAGTGATGGTGGTAATGATGGTGGCAGTGATGGTGGTAGTGATGGTGGTAGTGATGGTGGTAGTGATGGTGGCAGCGATGGTGGTAATGGTGGTGGCAGTGATGGTGGTAGTGATGGTGGTAGTGATGGTGGTAGTGATGGTGGTAGTGATGGTGGTAGTGTTGGTGGCAGTGATGGTGGTAGTGATGGTGGTAGTGCTAGTGGTAGTGGTGGTGGTAGTGATGGTGGTAGTGATGGTGGTAGTGTTGGTGGCAGTGATGATGGTAGTGATGGTGGTAGTGCTAGTGGTAGTGGTGGTGGTAGTGATGGTGGCAGTGATGGTGGTAGTGATGGTGGTGATGGTGGTAGTGGTGGTAGCAGTGGCAGTGGCAGCGATGGTGGTAGTGATGGAGGCAGTGATGGTGGTAGTGATGGAGGCAGTGATGATGGTAGTGAGGGAGGTAGTGATATTTGTAGTGGTGGTAGTAGTGATGGTGGTAGTGATGGTGGCAGTGATGGTGGTGGTGGCAGTGATGGTAATGGTGATGGTGGTAGTGCTGGTGATGGTGGTAGTGGTGGTGGCACTGATGGTGGTAGTGATGGTGGCAGTGATGGTGGCAGTGAAGGTGGTAGTGATGGAGGCAGTGATGATGGTAGTGATGGAAGTAGTGATGTTTGTAGTGGTGGTGGTAGTGATGGTGGTGGTGGCAGTGATGGTAGTGGTGATGGTGGTAGTGGTGGTGGCAGTGATGGTGGCAGTGATGGTGGTAGTGATGGTGGTAGTGATGGTGGCGGCGATGGTGGCAGTGATGGCGGTAGTGGTGGTGGTAGTGATGGTGGTGGTAGTGGTGGTGGTAGTTGTGGTGGTAGTGGCGGTGGTAGTGGCGGTGATGGTGGTAGTGGTGGTGGTAGTAGTGGTGGTAGTAGTGGTGGTGATGGTGGTAGTAACAGTGGTAGTGACGGTGGTAGTGACGGTGGCAGTGATGGTGGCAGTGATGGTGGTAGTGATGTTGGTGGTGATGGTGGTGGTGGCAGTGATGGTGGCAGTGATGGTGGCAGTGATGGTGGTAGTGGAGGAAGTGATGGTGGCAGTGATGGAGGTAGTGATGGTGGCAGTGATGGAGGTAGTGATGATGGTAGTGATAGTAGCAGTGATGGTGGTAGTGATGGTGGCAGTGATGGTGGCAGTGATGGTCGTAGTGATGGAGGAAGTGATGGTGGTAGTGATGGTTGCAGTGATGGTGGTAGTGATGATGGTAGTGATAGTGGCAGTGATGGTGGCAGTGATGGCGGTATTGGTGGTGGTAGTGATGGAGGTGGTAGTGATGATGGTGGTAGTGATGGAGGTGGTAGTGATGGAGGTGGTAGTGATGGAGGTGGTAGTGATGGAGGTGGTAGTGATGGAAGTGGTAGTGATGGAGGTGGTAGTGATGGAGATGGTAGTGGTGGTGTTGGTGGTAGTAGTTTCGGTGATGGTGGTAGTGGTGGTGGTAGTGGTGGTGGCAGTGATGGTGGAAGTGATGAAGGTAGTGATGGTGGCAGTGATTGTGGTGGTGGTAGTGTTGGTGGCAGTGATGGTGGTAGTGATGATGGTAGTGATGGTGGAAGTGATGTGGCAGTGATGGCGGTATTGGTGGTGGTAGTGATGGAGGTGGTAGTGATGATGGTGGTAGTGATGGAGGTGGTAGTGATGGAGGTGGTAGTGATGGAGATGGTAGTGGTGGTGTTGGTGGTAGTAGTTTCGGTGATGGTGGTAGTGGTGGTAGTGGTGGTGGCAGTGATGGTGGTAGTGATGATGGTAGTGATGGTGGCAGTGATGGTGGTGGTGGTAGTGGTGGTGGCAGTGATGGTGGTAGTGATGATGGTAGTGATGGTGGAAGTGATGGTGGCAGTGATGGCGGTATTGGTGGTGGTAGTGATGGAGGTGGTAGTGATGATGGTGGTAGTGATGGAGGTGGTAGTAATGGAGGTGGTAGTGATGGAGGTGGTAGTGATGGAGGTGGTAGTGATGGAGGTGGTAGTGATGGAGGTCGTAGTGATGGAGATGGTAGTGGTGGTGTTGGTGGTAGTAGTTTCGGTAATGGTGGTAGTGATGGTGGTGGTAGTGGTGGTAGTGGTGGTAGTGGTGGTGGTGGTAGTAGTGGTGGCGGTGATGGTGGTAATGATGGTGGTAGTGATGGTGGTAGCAATGGTGGTAGTGGTGGTGGTAGTAGTAGTAGTAGTGGTGGCAGTGATGGTGGTAGTGGTGGTGGTGGTAATGGTAGTGGAGGTGGTGGTAGTGATGGTGATTGTGGTGGTGGTGATGGTAGAGGTGGTGGTAGTGGTGGTAGTGATGGTGGTAGTGATGGTGGTAGTGATGGTGGTGGTAGTGATGATGGTGGTGGTGCTGGTAGTAGTAGTGGTGGCGGTGGTGGTGGTGGCAGTAATGGTGGTAGTGATGGTGGTTGTGGTGGTGGTAGTGATGGTGGTAGTGGTGACAGTGATGGTGGTAGTGATGGTGGTAGTGGTGGTGGTATTGGTGGTGGTGGTAGTAGTGATGGTGGTGGTAGTGATGGTGGTGGTAGTGATGGTGGTAGTGATGGTGGCAGTGGTAGTGGAAGTGGTGGTGGTGGTGGCGATGATGAGGGTGGCAGTGGTGGTGGTGTCAATGATGATGGTGGCAGTGGTGGTGGTACTGTATGTGGTGGTAGTTTATGTGGTTGCAGTGGGTGTGATGATAGTGATGGACGTATGGCTGGTATGTACTGGTGACAGTGTGTGGTGGTCATGACGCACCCAGGTAAGACTGGCCTGTTATCCTGGGTCGTAAAGGAACTTGGAGCAAAATAAACACAGCAGTAGTCTTTAAATTATATTTTCCTTCACCAAGTATGATTATAGGTGTTTACACTTATGTACACTATGTTTAAGTTTGGAAAATAAGTGTATCACAGTGATTTAGAGGCAAGACAACACCCAGAGACAAGAGGCAACCGTGATCAACCAGCAACTGAATGAATCTGACATGAGCTAACCGTGAGTGCTTCCACATCACCTTAGCAGTTGTCTGACCCACATTATGATTGGCTGAACTAAGGTACTAATTTAACAATGGGGCCCCCATAATCGTTAAACCCTTAGCACCTGGTTTGCTGGTTGGGAGGCAGCCTTTATGGAAGTGTGCACATACGCCGAATAAATGTAACTTACTCTTTGCATGCCACAGTGCTAGTGTGTGTGGTGGAAGTGGTGGAGGTATGTGCTGGTGACAGTGTGTGGTGATAGTGTGACAGTGTATGTGGTGGTAGTGGTAGAGGTATGGCTGGTATGTGATGGTGACAGTGTGTGGTGGTAGTGTGACAGTGTATGTGGTGGTAGTGGTGGACGTATGGCTGGTATGTGATGGTGACAGTATGTGGTGATAGTAGTGGAGGTATGGCTGGTATGTGATGGTGACAGTGTGTGGTGGTAGTGATGGAGGTATGGCTGGTATGTAATGGTGACAGTGTGTGGTGGTAGTGGTCTGGCTGGCATGTGCTGGTGACAGTGTGTGGTGATAGTGTGTGTGGTGGTAGTGGTCTAGGTATGGCTGGTATGTGCTGGTGACAGTGTGTGGTGAGAGTATGTGTGGTCATTGTGGTCTAGGTATGGCTGTTATTTGCTGGTGACAGTGTGTAGTGATAGCGTGTGTGGTCGTAGTGGTCTAGGTATGGCTGGTATCTGTTGGTGACAGTATGTATGGTGGCACCTTTTGGTAGTGTTACCAAAAATGACCAAATGAAAATAAAATTCTTCATCACTCGCTCTCTAGCCCCCTTTCAATAAGTACAAACTTTATTTCTCTCGTATTACAAAAAAAAGCACATAGACAAACAAATTTAATAAAATAAAAAAAAAATAAAGGGGGAGGGTTGAAAAAATTATATATATAAGACTACAAATAAATTGTCGTGGCAGTATTAGCAGCGGGGTCCCACAGGGATTAACGCTGCCTCCATCATGTTTTTAATTTATATAAATGACTTGCCAGAAGGATGTAAAGATATATGAATATATTTTCAGATGTTGTTTATATTTATGCTGAGGAGGAAATCAAAACCAGTGTGACCCCTGCGAGATGTGTGTATGTGTGTGAGTAAATTATGCAGATGATGGAATTAGACACAAGCTCCACGTGTTGAGGAGGACAGGGTGATGAACAAGCTTTTACTGGGTCAACATGCAGCTCTGTGTAGAGCTTTAACTCACTAAGCTATTACTGTGCGAAACGTAGCCACAATGAAAGCTTGTTCTGGAATGTGTATATTTTCTTCACTGTCGCCGACAATATCACATGTGTTTTCACAAATTCCTCATAATAAATTGTGATATAACCTCTTATGAACACAGAACAAAGAACAACGATAGCTGGGATGATATCACAAGCACAAGCACTTTCCTAAATCCTGGAAGATACTAGCTTCAAGCACGGTCAATAGAACAAGCAAGAAAAAGAGGAGTAAAGAATCGATTAGAAGTAATTTTGAATTATCATACATTTCCTCTATATACAATGGGTATGAACCATTAATCATGATATAAGTAAAGTCTAGACAGAGTGTAAGCATGGGAGCACTTATTGCTGCACCACAAACACCCAGTGCACAGATTTTGGTACAGTGTTAACCAGCTCGAGTTTCTTGAGGGTTTGAGGGTTCAAGGTTGTCCCTAAATGCGAGGTAGCTTTCTCAGGGTCTTCAACACCCCGTCCCTCACCCTTAGCAAGCACAACCTCATTCACAACTGACAGGCATCCTGCACTTCAATGATACACAAGTCGAGAGTCAGCAACGAATTATCTTGTATTAAAGCTAGCTTATGTTGACATTCAGAACTGAACGTCAACATCAGCGGTGTTCGCCGAATAAGTGATGAACGTCGAATGCAATATTTATGCTCGGTGCATACTACAGGTGATAATATATGAATATATAAAGCAGCGAGCAGTAATATCTGAGGTGACAGTATGTAGAGCAGAGAGCAGTAATATCTGAGGTGACAGCATGTAGAGCAGCGAGCAGTAATATCTGAGGTGACAGCATGTAGAGCAGAGAGCAGTAATATCTGAGGTGACAGCATGTAGAGCAGCGAGCAGTAATATCTGAGGTAACAGCATGTAGAGCAGAGAGCAGTAATATCTGAGGTGACAGCATGTAGAGCAGCGAGCAGTAATATCTGAGGTAACAGCATGTAGAGCAGCGAGCAGTAATATCTGAGGTGACAGCATGTAGAGCAGCGAGCAGTAATATCTGAGGTAACAGCATGTAGAGCAGAGAGCAGTAATATCTGAGGTAACAGCATGTAGAGCAGAGAGCAGTAATATCTGAGGTAACAGCATGTAGAGCAGAGAGCAGTAATATCTGAGGTAACAGCATGTAGAGCAGAGAGCAGTAATATCTGAGGTAACAGCATGTAGAGCAGCGAGCAGTAATATCTGAGGTAACAGCATGTAGAGCAGAGAGCAGTAATATCTGAGGTGACAGCATGTAGAGCAGCGAGCAGTAATATCTGAGGTAACAGCATGTAGAGCAGAGAGCAGTAATATCTGAGGTGACAGCATGTAGAGCAGCGAGCAGTAATATCTGAGGTAGCAGCATGTAGAGCAGAGAGCAGTAATATCTGAGGTGACAGCATGTAGAGCAGCGAGCAGTAATATCTGAGGTAACAGCATGTAGAGCAGAGAACAGTAATATCTGAGGTAACAGCATGTAGAGCAGAGAGCAGTAATATCTGAGGTGACAGCATGTAGAGCAGCGAGCAGTAATATCTGAAGTAACAGCATGTAGAGCAGAGAGCAGTAATATCTGAGGTAACAGCATGTAGAGCAGAGAACAGTAATATCTGAGGTAACAGCATGTAGAGCAGAGAGCAGTAATATCTGAGGTAACAGCATGTAGAGCAGAGAACAGTAATATCTGAGGTAACAGCATGTAAAGCAGAGAGCAGTAATATCTGAGGTGACAGCATGTAGAGCAGAGAGCAGTAATATCTGAGGTAACAGCATGTAGAGCAGAGAACAGTAATATCTGAGGTAACAGCATGTAGAGCAGAGAGCAGTAATATCTGAGGTAACAGCATGTAGAGCAGAGAACAGTAATATCTGAGGTAACAGCATGTAAAGCAGAGAGCAGTAATATCTGAGGTAACAGCATGTAGAGCAGAGAGCAGTAATATCTGAGGTGACAGCATGTAGAGCAGAGAGCAGTAATATCTGAAGTAACAGCATGTAGAGCAGAGAACAGTAATATCTGAGGTGACAGCATGTAGAGCAGAGAGCAGTAATATCTGAGGTAACAGCATGTAGAGCAGAGAACAGTAATGTCTGAGGTAACAGCATGTAGAGCAGAGAGCAGTAATATCTGAAGTAACAGCATGTAGAGCAGAAACAGTAATATCTGAGGTAACAGCATGTAGAGCAGCGAGCAGTAATATCTGAGGTAACAGCATGTAGAGCAGAGAGCAGTAATATCTGAGGTAACAGCATGTAGAGCAGAGAGCAGTAATATCTGAGGTAACAGCATGTAGAGCAGAGAACAGTAATATCTGAGGTAACAGCATGTAGAGCAGAGAGCAGTAATATCTGAGGTAACAGCACGTAGAGCAGAGAGCAGTAATATCTGAGGTAACAGCACGTAGAGCAGAGAGCAGTAATATCTGAGGTAACAGCATGTAGAGCAGAGAACAGTAATATCTGAGGTAACAGCATGTAGAGCAGAGAACAGTAATATCTGAGGTAACAGCATGTAGAGCAGAGAGCAGTAATATCTGAGGTAACAGCATGTAGAGCAGAGAGCAGTAATATCTGAGGTAACAGCATGTAGAGCAGAGAACAGTAATATCTGAGGTAACAGCATGTAGAGCAGAGAGCAGTAATATCTGAGGTAACAGCATGTAGAGCAGAGAGCAGTAATATCTGAGGTAACAGCATGTAGAGCAGAGAACAGTAATATCTGAGGTAACAGCATGTAGAGCAGAGAGCAGTAATATCTGAGGTAACAGCATGTAGAGCAGAGAGCAGTAATATCTGAGGTAACAGCATGTAGAGCAGAGAGCAGTAATATCTGAGGTAACAGCATGTAGAGCAGAGAGCAGTAATATCTGAGGTAACAGCATGTAGAGCAGAGAACAGTAATATCTGAGGTAACAGCATGTAGAGCAGAGAGCAGTAATATCTGAGGTAACAGCATGTAGAGCAGAGAGCAGTAATATCTGAGGTAACAGCATGTAGAGCAGAGAACAGTAATATCTGAGGTAACAGCATGTAGAGCAGAGAACAGTAATATCTGAGGTAACAGCATGTAGAGCAGAGAGCAGTAATATCTGTGTTGATATTTTATATATACAAAACAGAGAACAAAATATGTCTGCGGTGGTTGAATAGGAAAATTAAATTCTAAATTTATAACGAAATACTATGAAAAAAATCAGAGGATGGTGGACCACAAGTACAATACTCAGCTGTGATATTGTGTTCCGGACTTAAAGTGGTTAACAGAATGAAGTTCCACGAATTTGGAAAATGGAATAAAGGCACTAGAGATCTTTTTTTTATTCATCTCCATCTTTTTCTTATTTCTCTTCTCAGGCGTCATCCTCTTCCCAAGTCTTCTCCCTCTTACCCATCTTTATTTTCTTCATCTTCATCTTATCTTTCTCCATTTGTTTTTTCTTTTTATCAATCATCGTGTTCTTGATCATCTCTACAGACAGGTTGCTGAGGCTGCATCATTGCAACACAGACAAGCAGTTCTTGTTGCACACTTCAGGAGTCTGGTATTACCTGCAACACATTCTCATGAACTTCAGGCTTCACAAGCTTCACAGGTTTCACAAGCTTCAGGCTTCATAAGCTTCAGGCTTCACAAGCTTCACAGGATTCACAAGCTTCAGGCTTCATAAGCTTCAGGCTTCACAAGCTTCACAGGTTTCACAAGCTTCAGGCTTCATAAGCTTCAGACTTCACAAGCTTCAGGCTTCACAAGCTTCAGGCTTCACAAGCTTCAGGCTTCACAAGCTTCAGGCTTCACAAGCTTCAGGCTTCACAAGCTTCAGGCTTCACAAGCTTCAGGCTTCACAAGCTTCAGGCTTCACAAGCTTCAGGCTTCACAAGCTTCAGTTTTCCCTACATTATTAACTTTCAATTAAATAATATGACCATGTTTTACATACGTCTTCCGTCATCGCCGGTTGTTGTTCCATTTTATTTTTACTTCCTTCTTCCTCTTCCCTGGCTTCTCTTTCCTTCCTTCCATCTTCCCTCACAGATACACCTTTCACTCTGCCTCCTGGTGGTGGTGGTGCATGTTGCAACCCCTGAATGGGTTACAATGATTATTATGTATATATGTAATGTATATTACCTTTTCATTTAATTTTATATTGCTTATATTTGCGATAATAGCTAAATCGTAAATATATTGCTTTATATTCTTATTTGACTTATGTTGTTAGGATGTACATAATATGTGCTCAGTTAGTCTTGATTGTCAAACTACTGCAATTATCGCTTGTCGCTCGTTATACTGCCGGCTTCTGAGCTGCAGTTGTCCACGTAGCTATCACGTGATCGAGGGGGGGGTGTCCTCACCTCTCGTGAAGTTTTCAGTCTGCTGGAGACTCGCTTGCTGGTTGGACAGATTGTCTGTCTCATTATTCTTGTTAGTTCTGTAGAACTTTGTTCACAGAACATTGTATAGACTTAGTGATTTTCGACGTTGTACTGAGGTTGTGTGTCACATAGACACTCTGAACATCTCAGGTCCCGAGCTATAGCTTCTGACCTAATTTTGTACTGGTTCCTGTGTATTGTCACAGTCACAGTTTTCCTATGCTGAACATAGATTCAGTATTATGGGAGTTTTGTAATTTTTGTGGAGGATCTGCAGATGGTCCCTACTTAGTGTCGTTATATTATCTCCTTGTTCCTGATTCTGTGTCGCAGTCGCTTGATATTGCATTGCTATTGGGCTTAACATTCTTTGTTGTTCAAGCAGACTGTTCGGGTTGCCAGTCGGTCAAGAAGTTAGTTTATTTGAGGACTTTGTCAGTCACTTGTTTAAGTCTTATTCGAGTCTTGAGACATAGCTAACTACTTAAGAGCACTTACACGCATACACACACTTGTACATATTTGTAATATCTTATTAAATGTTAATGTACCTGACGGTACTTAAGAATTATAAATGTGATATGTGCTTTCAGCACAATAATATTGAACTCGAGAGATTGATTTTATTTTGATTGCTGTAATTAATTTAATTTGATAATATACCTCTAGACAACTTATAGACTTAATAAATTTATTAAATTTTAATTTCTCTAGTTAGTAGCCTACCAGTTGTAATCCTAAAGCACTATTGAACCATACTGAATTTTAATGGATAATTGGACAAGGATACTGACTACTTGTTACGAAAACCCAGTAACAGGCTGGATGCTAGAAGGGCAGTCCTTTCTAGTATTCACTGGAGATCTCTAAGCTTTTAGAATCGCGTTTTTTGTAACAGTGCAGTACATGATGATGGTGGTGGTGGTGCTGTACGTGGTGGTGGTGGTAAGCTGTCTTTAACACTAAACCAATAACTTTAAAGAAATTTAGAGAGAGAGAGAGAGAGAGAGAGAGAGAGAGAGAGAATACTCACGTACTGCACTGTCCCCTCAGATCTCCTTCACCAACATACCTGTGGAAGGAGAGATAATGGTTACTGACAAGCGTATTAAAAAAAAAACGCAAATGTAATAACAGTCAGGGTGGGATAAAAAGTAGCGCCAGGCCTTTCACGCTAATGACGGTGGTTCATCAGAGGCTTCCAATATGAAGAAATTGGAAAAAATGAAAGAATGAGAGAGGTGGACCTGGTGGCATAGACGAAGGCAAGGTGGCCAGCAAGCTGTCAAGGTGGGCGACAGGCTGTCAAGGTGGCCAGCAGACTGGCAAGGTAGATAGCAAGCTGTCAAAGTGGGCAGCAGACTGTCACAGTGGACAGCAGGCTGTCAAGGTTGGCGGTCGGCTGCCAAGGTGGGCAGCAGGCTGTCGAGGTTGGCAGTCGGCTGTCAAGGTGTGCAGCAGACAGTCACTGTGGGTGTTGAGGGTGGGAGGGAGTCATCCAAGGTGACAGGCAAGCAGGCAGGTTGCTGGGTAGGATAGGGGAATTGGGTACAGGGAGCCTGCTTGTTGGGGGTGGAGAGAAAATCAGGATCTCCACCCCTCCACCCCCACAACATCAGGAGGGGGAGAGTACTACACCATTCTCCACACTCCCTTCCCCCAGAGCATCATAGCGGGGGCCTGCTATATATAGCACGGGCCGCTACCAGCCTCTTCAGTCTTCCCGTTCATTCCTTGCCAAGACCCTTCGTGCTACCAAGGTCGCCTCCCAGCACCACTTTTATGGTAGCACATAGACAAGCGTCGCTTTATCAAACCTCTACTAGTTGCACACAATGAAGCACCACTGCATCAAAGCTATCCTATTAACACAGAGAGAAGCACAGTCACACCAAGCTACCACTGGTAGCACCCAGCACGAGTTGCATATCAGTGTTATCACATAACAACAAGTATGTCAATAAAACACAATATGAGGTACTGTCGGGGACTATCAGTTCTACTGGGCGAAACGTCTTCCCAATAAAATTTCTTATTAAGAAATTAGTTTTTCAATACTCACTCAGATTACAACAACACACGTTCAAAAGAATGAAAGTAGTTACTACACTCAGACATTAAATTGCGTAAGTTACAATACCTGCCTCTTAATAAACACTGGTAATGTTAACCATGATAAAACCTTCTAATATTCTCGTGGGTCTCTCAAGTTCTGTGTTCAGTGAGACGTTAATCAGATTAAAGATTAACAGACCGTAAGGGATTTTCATGAATGACATTCAAAACTCTGCTGACATCTTCAAAGTTTCCTGACATAACCCAGACACCACTCGAATTCAAAGAAGCCACTGATATTAACCTCATGACGTGATCCACCGTCATGGACCGGACGGCGGGGGCGTTGACCCCCAGAACTTCCTCCAGGTAGTCTCCGGGTATGCGCTGTCTTCCAGGCCCAAATTCGTGCAGCTCTATATTCAAGAAATGCTAAAAAATATGTGCCCTAATATTTAGTTTTGATGGTTTCTAGACACGGGAGGTATCCAATATTCATTTAAAAACCACAGATACAGCTGCAATCCAAACACATGGCAGCAAAGCCGAGGCAAATTGTTATAGAATGATAGAACTTGCGTTCCACATTATCAGAATCTTCGAAATAATTTTAAGAAGGAAGATCAGAGAGCATACAGATTTACAAGTGGAATCCCCAGAGCCACATGGGCTTACAACAAGTCACTCTTGTCTCCCAGTTGCTTAACCATTAAGACATGGTCATAGTTGCACTGGAAGACGAACAAAATGCATGTACAGTGTACACAGATTTTTCAAAGCCTTCAGCAAAAGTGATATTGGTGGGATAGCACGCAAACTGAATGAAAAAGGAATAACTGGAAAAGTGGGCAGAGAGATTTTAACTTTCTAACAAATGGAACTCCAAGAGCAATAGTCAACAAAGTACAATCAGAGGCTGCTACACTGAGATAATTTGTTCCTCATGATGCAGTACTCGCTGAAGTTTTCTTTCTGCAATGCCCGAAATCTCCTTCAACTGTTTTCCCTAAAGTATGTGAGAAAGATGCATCTTAATGTCCACATGGAAAATTCTGGAAGGATTGATCTCAAATATGAAGACCGAAATCACTCACTACGAAATAAGAGCTCGGAAAAGCTTGCAAAATATCTCCAATGAAGAACAAGGGTGCAATGAGTACACTAAGAGATAACTTATAAATGTAAAGGAGATGAAACTATTCACCACCCTTCCTTCATACATAAAGAGAATTACTAAGATACTTCAGATGTCGTCAAGAGGAACTTAATAAGTTCTTGAGGTCGGCTCCTGGTCAGCCGGGCTGGAGTACCTGGATTGGATTGCTTGCGGTAAACACCAAAAGCCTATCTGATTAAGCTGTCAACCAGGAGGCTTGATCTGAGACCGGGGAGCAGGGGCAGTCACCCACTGAACTATACCTCGGGTATGCTACAAGTAAGCAACCCGGTGATCATAAGAATTGTATCTTAACCTAAAAGTCTGGAACCTTTTACACTTGTTATCACCTGACTCACAGTCATTATCCTAATTACTTTATCTGTTGGTTCATTACCACAGTGGTGGTGGGCCCCTAGTACCTAGCGAAGGTGGGGTCCCCGCTTCCAGGTGATGGTGGGGTCCTTACTTCCAGGTGATGGTGAGGTTCCTACTTCCAGGTGATCGTGAGGCTCCTACTTCCAGGCGATGGTGGGGTTATGATACCCTGACAGTAGTGGAGTCCTGACGCCCTGACAGTGGTGGGGCCCTGACAGTGGTGTGGGTCCTGACGTCCTGACAGTGGTGGGGTCCTGACGCCCTGGCAGTAGTGGGTCGTGGCGCTCCGACAGTGGTGGGGCCCTGACAATGGTGGGGCCCTGACAGTGGTGGGATCCCTACCAAGAGTGCAGCACTGACTAGACACTTTACACCTGCCATAAAGTTTACGACGGACGCCTCACAGCAATGACTTAATGCCTGTCTCTGTTTCTGATCAATTACTAATTTGAAAGTCAATTTTCTGGCTACACAAAAACTAGTGTTTGTTTATAAACCTTGTGGAGAGAGAGAGAGAGAGAGAGAGAGGGAGAGAGAGAGAGAGAGAGAGAGAGAGAGAGAGAGAGAGAGAGAGAGAGAGAGAGAGAGAGAGAGAGAGAGAGAGAGAGAGAGAGAGAGAGAGAGAGAGAGAGAGAGAGAGAGAGAGAGAGAGAGAGAGAGAGAGAGAGAGAGAGAGACAGAAAGAGAGAGAGAGAGAAAAATGCAAGTTCCTGATCCAGCAAGGGACCCTCCTTGGCTAGCTGCAAGAACTGTATCAAAACTGTCAGTGGTGACAATAAGGCAGGAAGAGGTGCATTTCCTTCTTAAATCGCTTGACTAAGAAAAGGCTGTGGGCCCTGACAAGTTGAGCCCAAGTTGCTAAGAAGATGTGCAGACCAGCTAGCAGCACCTCTAACTCGCATCTTTCAGCACTGCGTAGTAGTGTAAATGACCTTCTCTGTGGAAAGAGGCAAATGTAGTCCCTGTTCACAAAAAGAAGAGAAGAGCAGAAATCAGCAACTACAGACCAGTGTCACTCCTGTCAATCACTGGCAAGCTCCTTGAAACAATAATCTCAAGACAAATGACAGAGTTTTTTGACTACCACTCACTACTTTGTGACCGTCAATGTGGCTTCAGGAAAGGTTACTCGGCTGGTGATCTGTTGTTAAACCTCTCCACTAAGTGGCACCAGTCACTGGATGAATCCAAAGTCAGCTGTGTGGTAGCACTGGATATTGCTGGTGCTTTCGACCGGGTGTGGCACCAGGTCCTCTTAGCAAAACTGCAAGCTCTGGGAACTGAAGGTTCTACGCTATGTCTCGTCAGTGATTACCTTCGTGGTAGATCTCTAAGGGTAGTTCTCAATGGAACCGAATCAGCAAGACATCCTATTGGGGCAAGTGTTTCACAAAGAAGTGTTCTGGGACCATTGTTATGGAATGTCTACTTAAATGACCTTCTTCATCTCATCCCAGAATCCCATGCATATGCAGACGACTGTACACTGACATTCACTTATCCAAGAGAAGAAATGCCAGCTGCTCTAAGCTACATCAATCACCAGCTCAAAGCTATATCATCTTGGGGAAATAGATGGCAAGTAACATTTGCACCTGAGAAAACACAAGTGATGATGATCTCTAGGCACCATGATGGTAATGCCGGTGCAGTAGTAAGGATGAATGGGAGGGTGTTGGCACCTGGGGTGAAATTTGACTCCAAACTGACCATGAAAAACCACGTTGTAAATCTTGCAAATAAGGCAGCCAGGAAGCTTACAGCAGGGGTTGCAGGATTTTGTACGAGGCACAAGTACGCTTACACCGTGAGTATGCTCCACTTTCTTGGTTCGCGGGCCCCCTTCTCATCTGCGACTGCTTGACAGAGTAGAGAACAGAGCAAGACGTCTCATCTCTCGCCTGGATCAATCCTGAATAGAACTGTCATTTCAGCAGAGCCTTCAACACAGGAGGGATGTGGGTGGTCTTACTGTTATGTACAAGGCCAATATTGTCAAAGTACCACACTTGGATCCACTTCGAGGACAGTGTGAAGCAAGCTTCTATACCACAAGACGGGCAGAAAGCAGCAACTTCACTCTGGCTGTATCCTTCTCCAGAACATCACTTCATCTGAGATCATTTATTCCCAGGATGACTCGAATATGGAACACATTCGTACAGCATTATGATGTCAACGAGGTAAAGTCAGCTGATCAGATGAAAATACTGGCCCACAGATGGCTCCAACTTCATCCTGTTCCCTACTTGTATGTCTCATAATAATAAAAATGCTTTCAAATGAGCTGATGTAGGTAACAGCTCTTAGGCTTGTCAATAAAGTTAGAATCCTTAACCTAACCTTGTCAAAGGCCCCTGAAGTGATGAAGAGAGAGAGAGATTTTCTAGGAGAAGTAATCGTGGAGACTGCAAGCAACAATAAATATACACATACACTTAGCATCAAAACAAATGACGCAACAGCGATAGAAACAGCAATAGACAAATAAAACAGCAACAACAGACTCAGCAACAACAGACTCAGCAACAACAGACTCAGCAACAACAGACTCAGCAACAACAGACTCAGCAACAACAGACTCAGCAGCAACAGACTCAGCAGCAACAGACTCAGCAACAACAGACTCAGCAACAACAGCCTCAGCAACAACAGACTCAGCAACAACAGACTCAGCAACAACAGACTCAGCAGCAACAGACTCAGCAACAACAGACTCAGCAACAACAGACTCAGCAACAACATACTCAGCAACAACAGACTCAGCAACAACAGACTCAGCAACAACAGACTCAGCAACAACAGACTCAGCAACAACAGACTCAGCAAACAACAGACTCAGCAACAACAGACTCAGCAACAACAGACTCAGCAACAACAGACTCAGCAACAACAGACTCAGCAACAACAGACTCAGCAACAACAGACTCAGCAACAACAGACTCAGCAACAACAGACTCAGCAACAACAGACTCAGCAACAACAGACTCAGCAACAACAGACTCAGCAGCAACAGACTCAGCAGCAACAGACTCAGCAACAACAGACTCAGCAACAACAGACTCAGCAACAACAGACTCAGCAACAACAGACTCAGCAACAACAGACTCAGCAACAACAGACTCAGCAACAACAGACTCAGCAACAACAGACTCAGCAACAACAGACTCAGCAACAACAGACTCAGCAACAACAGACTCAGCAACAACAGACTCAGCAACAACAGACTCAGCAACAACAGACTCAGCAACAACAGACTCAGCAACAACAGACTCAGCAACAACAGACTCAGCAACAACAGACTCAGCAACAACAGACTCAGCAACAACAGACTCAGCAACAACAGACTCAGCAACAACAGACTCAGCAACAACAGACTCAGCAACAACAGACTCAGCAACAACAGACTCAGCAACAACAGACTCAGCAACAACAGACTCAGCAACAACAGACTCAGCAACAACAGACTCAGCAACAACAGACTCAGCAACAACAGACTCAGCAACAACAGACTCAGCAACAACAGACTCAGCAACAACAGACTCAGCAACAACAGACACACTAGTTCAGACACTACAACCTTTGGGACTAGTTTGGGAGCATTTTTTCTTTCAAGCTTTCGAACATAGTTTATAAGGCGAAGGCTCGACGCTGGTGCTGGGTACTCTAAGATGGGCCTCACATACGTCGTGTACAGATTCGCAAATGATTCATCGAGACTTCTGGTAGGTGTTCTTCACATGTGCTCCACAAACCAGAATTCGTCAGAATTTTTAGTCTCTTCCCAGTCTCTCTTCCATTTCTAGCCTCTCCCACCTCCTCAAACTGCATTATTCTGTACTTGTTCAGGTTGAACGCCAGGACCTACTTGTTTAAACACTGTTACCTGGATGGATAATAGCTTATAAATACCAACAAGAGAAATCCTTACGCGTGCAGTTGCATATTTGTTGTGACTTTAGAAAGCCGGCACGTGGAGAGACGTCACGAAAGATTCCACGTAACTTCATTTATGTCTGCTTCTCACCCATGTGATGTAAGTCTCGCTGAAGGTCGTATTCATCTCAGCAGCTTCACATCTAACACAAACACTCCGAGGATACGATACTTTCCAGCAGGTCCTCAGTATCAGGATACTAGTGACTCTGGTACTGATCTTTCGGGGATATCCACATATTACTTTTGACGATTTTGACACTCATGTACTGTCACTATCTTTATTCTGTCTGTCATTTGCTCCTTGACACCGGAGGACTATACCTTCCATCCCTACATACCCGTACTCTCTTCTAGCTTGTGGTTCATTCTCTGATGGGTAACCATAAGAACACAAAAATGGAGGGATACCGGAGTAGGTCTCCTGACAACATGCTGGGCACGTCATTCTCAAATCGAGCCCTACTCAATCGTATATCTTTAAAGATACGCAAGGTGGTAGCTTCTAATGATTTCTTGCAGTTAAGGAAGACGAGAGCAGCAACAGAAACAGCTGGAGCTAAACTGGGGAACTGAAGTAAGAGAAACTGAAGCAACAGCAACTGGAGCAACAGCAACTGAAGCAACAGTAACTGGACCAACAGCAACTGAAGCAACAGTAACTGGACCAACAGCAACTGAAGCAACAGTAACTGGAGCAACAGCAACTGAAGCAACAGTAACTGGACCAACAGCAACTGAAGCAACAGTAACTGGACCAACAGCAACTGAAGCAACAGTAACTGGACCAACAGCAACTGAAGCAACAGTAACTGGAGCAACAGCAACTGAAGCAACAGTAACTGGACCAACAGCAACTGAAGCAACAGTAACTGGACCAACAGCAACTGAAGCAACAGTAACTGGACCAACAGCAACTGAAGCAACAGTAACTGGCCCAACGCAACTGAAGCAACAGTAACTGGACCAACAGCAACTGAAGCAACAGTAACTGGAGCAACAGCAACTGAAGCAACAGTAAGTGGAGCAACAGCAACTGAAGCAACAGTAACTGGACCAACAGCAACTGAAGCAACAGTAACTGGACCAACAGCAACTGAAGCAACAGTAAGTGGAGCAACAGCAACTGAAGCAACAGTAACTGGACCAACAGCAACTGAAGCAACAGTAACTGGACCAACAGCAACTGAAGCAACAGTAACTGGACCAACAGCAACTGAAGCAACAGTAACTGGACCAACAGCAACTGAAGCAACAGTAACTGGAGCAACAGCAACTGAAGCAACAGTAAGTGGAGCAACAGCAACTGAAGCAACAGCAATTGGAGCAACAGGAAATGAAGCAACAGTAAGTGGAGCAACAGCAACTGAAGCAACAGTAACTGGAGCAACAGCAACTGAAGCAACAGCAACTGGACCAACAGCAACTGAAGCAACAGTAACTGGACCAACAGCAACTGAAGCAACAGTAACTGGACCAACAGCAACTGAAGCAACAGCAACTGGATCAACAGGAAATGAAGCAACAGTAAGTGGAGCAACAGCAACTGAAGCAACAGTAACTGGACCAACAGCAACTGAAGTAACAGTAACTGGAGCAACAGCAATTGAAGCAACAGTAACTGGAGCAACAGCAACTGAAGCAACAGTAAGTGGAGCAACAGCAACTGAAATAACAGAAACTGGAGCAATAGCAACTGAAGCAACAGTAACTGGAGCAACAGCAACTGAAATAACAGAAACTGGAGCAACAGCAACTGAAGCAACAGTAACTGGAGCAACAGCAACTGAAATAACAGAAACTGGAGCAACAGCAACTGAAGCAACAGTAACTGGAGCGACAGCAACTGAAATAACAGAAACTGGAGCAACAGTAACTGAAGCAACAGTAACTGGAGCAACAGCAACTGAAATAACAGAAACTGGAGCAACAGCAACTGAAGCAACAGTAACTGGAGCAACAGCAACTGAAATAACAGAAACTGGAGCAACACGAACTGAAGCAGCAGTAAGTGGAGCAACAGCATCACCACCTCTACATGCAAAGAGCAGCAGTAGAAGCAAATAGTGCAGCAGAAGCAGGACCATCTAGTGCAGCAGCAGCAGGAACAACTGGTGTAACAACACCAGCAGGACCATCTAATGCAGCAGCAGTAGGCAGTATAATTGTTATAACAGGAATACCACCACTTGCAGCAAGCAGCAGTCAAAGCTGGCATAACACTCCACGGTCAAGGTTCTGGTATATGTCTTCACGCTTGGCTGAGTCAACGGCGCCTACAATCTCCCTCTCCCCCCTCCAACAATTGCACCCCACGAACCCACCCACAGCTCCCACACAAAACTTCCATCTACACAACCCATCACAGAAGTATTACGTTGCCTCCAACCCATTTCCCACTTTTCCCATCCTCACTGTGTGGCGATATTGGTTATTGTTGTCGTAGTAGTGGTTGTTGTGGTAGTTATTGTGGCAGTGGTTATAATGATGTGAATCGTGGTAGGAGCTGTAGCAATAGCAGCAGCAGCAACAACGACAGCAGCAGCAGCAGAAGCAGCAGCAGCAGCAGCAGCAGCAGCAGCAGCAGCAGCAGCAGCAGCAGCAGCAGCAGTAGCAGCAGCAGCAGCAGCAGCAGCAGCAGCAGCAGCAGCAGCAGCAGCAGCAGCAGCAGCAGCAGTAGCAGCAGCAGCAGCAGCAGCAGCAGCAGTAGCAGCAGCAGCAGCAGCAGCAGCAGCAGCAGCAGTAGCAGCAGCAGCAGCAGCAGCAGCAGCAGTAGCAGCAGCAGCAGCAGTAGCAGCAGCAGCAGCAGTAGCAGCAGCAGCAGCAGTAGCAGTAGCAGCAGCAGCAGCAGCAGTAGCAGCAGCAGCAGCAGCAGCAGCAGCAGCAGCAGTAGCAGCAGCAGTAGCAGCAGCAGCAGCAGCAGCAGTAGCAGCAGCAGCAGCAGCAGCAGCAGCAGTAGCAGCAGCAGCAGCAGCAGCAGCAGCAGCAGCAGTAGCAGCAGCAGCAGCAGCAGCAGCAGCAGCAGCAGCAGCAGTAGCAGCAGCAGCAGCAGCAGTAGCAGCAGCAGCAGCAGCAGCAGCAGCAGCAGTAACTAACAAAAAGACACAATACCGTGACTGGAACAAGGGAGGGAGTATATATATACTCCCTACTCTCTTTTTTGTTAGTGTGACTTTTGTAAATGGTTCCAGTCGGACCGAAACGTCGTCGTAAACTCCTCTCTCCTATGTGCGGCTTATTTGTGTGGTAGTTGTAGTTTTACAAAAAAAAAAAAAACTAAAAATGGTAGAAAAGTATAGCAATTATATTTAGCTTCAGGGGGAACTCTGTACATCACAGAACGGATGAGGTTCGAACCCATGGCAGGTGAGTCCTCAACCTCACAGTTCAGGGGTTAGATCCCAAACCGTTTTGTGATTTGTTTGCAGTCGTATTATTACGATTTCGTGAGTACAGAATAATTAAACGGCATAAATTTTGAGGGCCCGTATAAAATGTGATAATGTGTAGCTAAGACAACCAGAACATCGAGAATCAAAACACAAGACTAAGACAACAACATAACATGATTTAGAGTAAAGAATTTTCAGGCTTAGAAATAAAATGGTACCAAAGCATATTAATCATCCATGGAGAAGGTCAAAGTTTGTGGCTAAGATGGTACCAAGAGCTTTATACAAAGTCAAAGCTTGGCCCAAGACTTTACCAAGGTATGAAAGTCTTATAGAAGCTCAAACCTTGAGCCAAGATCTTGCCAAGGTATGAAAATGAAAAGCCTTATGGAAGATCAGAGCTTGGGACTAAGAGGCATGGGTGACCGAGATGCTGCCCTTACACGACTCTACTGACCTTGTGTCCTTGGCAGGGAGCACGAGTGTGTTGTGCCAATACTAAGTCTGCAATATGCATTCAGTACCACAAGAGCCAGCAAAAGCCCTTGATTGCCTAATTGTGTGAATGTTCATGTGTCTGCCCTCTCCGCTCTATCTCACTAGGTGCCTCTTTTCTTAGCATTATGCTTTCATGCCTTCGTTCTTATCCTCTTGCTTCCGTATGTGCCTTTCTTCTTACCATCTCCCTTCCATGTCTGCGTCTCTATCATGTTCCTTCACTCTATGCTCACAAGTTTGTTATTTTAGTTTCGTTGTTATCTCGCCTGACTACCTGTCTTTCTTGTTTTCCTAACTACATCCTACATCCAACTTAATAAGTTTCTAATACGTTTCTGATCAACCAGCCTGTGGTTCATATATAAAATTGTATGCTGTCAACATCCTGATTTATCAGGACGCCACCCAGAAGGCCTAGTCGGAGACTAGGCACCAGGGGGAAAAACACCCCAGGAATCAACAAATATCATTGCTTCCCCAGATACCCACTTAGCTGACATTCTTGCGTGTGGGTAAAGGGGGTGTTTAGGTATCCAGGCCGTGCGGACATTGAGCCTATATGGTTATATTAGTATTACATATTAGAAATATATTATCTTTCCATCTCTTCTCTTGGAATCAAACGTTGTAACAGCCAAGACACTTACAACACTCCTAACCACCTGTTCCTTCATCCTGGCTACATAGTTGTTTTTTGTGCCTCATCCCTACGCTTCTGTGAATGTCGTGTAATCATTCATTTCCTAAGAGATTTCACTTGTTCATACGTCTAAAAAATAAACTGAAAAAGATCCAAAGGTTCACAACAAAACTGGTATCGTTATTGAAGAGGATGGACTGCAAGGAGAGACTTAATTAAGAACTTAACGCTGGAGGCGAGGAAGACCTGGTGGACTGACATGATAATACTATATAAATTACTCAGGAGATTAAAGCGGATAGTGAGAGGCTGCGTGAGACGCTGGCCTACCCCTGACTGGCACTAGTGGCAGTATATCTGACTGGCACTATCATCTGCAGTAGGAGTGAGGAGGAACGAGGCCAGAACGACTCCACTATTGTGGCACCAAGCACGCCATTAAAGACTCAACAGCGTTCAGTTATAGGGAGCAAAATTTCATTATCACTGAGTAAGATATACGCCATTACTGCAGTCTGCCAGAACACCTAATTAATATTCTGTTTGCAGGTAGGTAGATGCGTCTTAACAGGGGTACCAACATACCCAGGGCGGCAGGATTGCTACACCACATTTGTCTTCTTCTGGAGGAAAAATATACATATATTACTAGCAAATTATTTAACGGACTCTCATGACAAAGTAGTTTCGAGTTATTTCAAACTACAGAACATCTCTCATGAGTCATTAAAGTGACTGACGTCAGTGGGCGTAGCAACAGCCCTGACAGAAGAAGAAAGCCCACTAGAAGCCACCTAGCAGCCGACCAATGAGCAGCCAACGCGGGAAAGACCAACCAATGAGCAGCCAACGCGGGAAAGGCCAACCAATATGGATCATCTTAGGTCTCGATCTCGGCTATGATTGGTTGAAGGTTGGCTCTCCTGCTCGTCTCGTGCAGAGGGACACGGCAGCTTCTGTTTCCAGAGAAATATATAAATAAAACATAAATGGAGGCTTTATGTATTCACACTGCCAGCCACTGAGTATACACCCAGTGTATATCTCTCCCAGTATATACGCTGGCAATTGATCTTTACTAACTTAGTAAGACAGAAATTTGCGATTTCTGGGGTTATTCTCTCTCTCTCTCTCTCTCTCTCTCTCTCTCTCTCTCCACATTATTCTTCCTTCTTTCTTTCGGCCTTTCATTCCTTCTTTCATCCTCTGCTTCTCTGTGTCAAATAAATATAGAATAAAGATAGCAGCACCGTGGTTGGAACATTGCACAATAACCCCTCTCTTACGACAACGCTCCGGACCATGCTGGA
>NC_091317.1:6361795-6396795 GCF_038502225.1 Cherax quadricarinatus
GGCCGGTGTTGACCTTATGTGTGTACTCACCTAGCTCTCGCTGCGGGGGGTTTGAGTCACCGCTCCTGCCCCACTCTTTCAGCTACTCACAGTCATAGTGTATCCCTGGCATAACAACAGCCATCATACCTACTCTTAAAACTATGTATATGCTCTACTTCCGCTACTTCGTCATCCAGATCGTTAAACCATCCTGAAGAAACACTTCCTGACATCTTGTGCCTCATTTATGTTTGACTTACATATATAATAATAATAATAATAATAATAATAATAATAATAATATTATTATTATTATTATTATTATTATTATTATTTTATTCTGGTGAAATCGCTAAACTCATAGGGGCTCATAAAGTGCCTAGTGAATAGGAGACCTGAGGACAGGCTTTCCCTGTTGATCGCCTGGTTAACCAGGTTGTTTGTGCTAGCGGCCCGCAGATCCACATAGCCGTGAAAACCCAGCAGATCAGCACTTGGAGCAGGAAGCTGTCCAGAATTTTCTTAAAAACTTTAATTTTCGTTGTACCAATATTTTTGATAACTGCTGCCATTATATTGAAGAGTCTCGGGCCACGGATGTTGACACAGTGCTCTCCTATTATGCCTGTGGCTCCTCTGCTCTTCACTGGGGTTATCTCACACCTTTCTATTATCTCTCACTCCAGTAAGTTGGCATAACAGTGTAACATGAAAATATTATCAGGTATTTCTCTCTCTCTCTCTCTCTCTCTCTCTCTCTCTCTCTCTCTCTCTCTCTCTCTCTCTCCCTCTCTCTCTCTCTCTGTTTCTCTCTCCACCGCTCATGAATGAACAGTCCACGTACTGTGAGGTGTTCCAAATAGTTTAGATACTTTATTTATTCTATGTGGGTAGTATAGGATCTCAGTACATTTTCCAGGTCAGCTGTCTCTGCCACCTTGGAAGTCGCTGTGCGCACGCAACAATATTAACGTCATGAGAGCATCATTGATCTGAGGTGTGCCATCATTAGAGTTGCTTCTCTTGCTTAGAAAGTTCTCACAGCGCAGCCTCTCATTGTCCTGGCCCTTGTTGCTTTTGCCGTAGTGTGTTTTCCAAATTACAGATCCTCTGCCATAATTATTCCTAAGTCTTCTACCTGTTCATTACGTTCTGTGATGCGGTCTGTGTACGTTATGCATGTTGTGTTCGCTGTCAGCTGTTCATTCTTCCCATAAGTAAGTAGGTGAAATTTTCTGCCTTTGAGCATCATGTTATTTTGATCTGTCCACTGGAAGACTAATAATATCTGTTTGAATTCATCCTGCGTCTTCTACTGAGTGAAAATCTCTCCTCCGAATATCCTCTCCTGTGGTATTGAAATATTGGATTCTTTTGGTATTCTTAGGCCGCTCCTCAGCGCCGAGACTAATATCGTAACGAATTCATGGACTTTCTCTAATATCTAGACATGTTCCGGTGAGGAGGCTTTATGCTGGTGCTGCGTACTCTATGACAGCTCTGACATTTCACATACAGGGTCCTGGAGGACACAGCTGAGGTACCCTTGATATATGCCTTTGATGAGTCTCGAGAGTCTTTCTACTCCCGGAGCCTGGCCCATGGCCAAGCTCGTTTGGTGCTAGCCTGGTCAATCAGGTTGCTACTGCTGGAGGCCCGATGCCCCACGTATCTATCACAACCTGGCTGATCTGGCACCTGGTGAAGATACTCGTCCAGTTTTTCTCTTGAAGACTTCTACACTTGTTCCAGCCGAGTTTCTGATATCTTTTGGTATGATGTTGAATAATCTGGGGATACAGATGTTGATACACTGATGTTAATTGTGCCCACCTCACCCCTACTTTTCACTGGGTATATTTTGCTCGTCCTCCCACATCTCTCACTCCAATATGCTGTTATAGCAATGCGCAGATTTGGGACCAGGCCTTTAAGGCGTTCCCAGTAATTTAAATACTTAACTGGTTCTATGTGGGCCATAAACGATCTCTCTATTTGTTCCAGCTCTGATATTTCTCCTGCCCTGAATTGGGCCGTCAACACTGAACAATATTCCAATACTCGTAGCAGAGCCATGTTCCTGGTGTCCCGTCTTCACACACACACACACACACACACACACACACACACACACACACACACACACACACACACACACACACACACACACACACACACACACACACACACAAAGGTGAGTACAGGATAGTGACTCATCTCTGAGAGTAGAGCGATGGAATGTGATCACGGTGAACGATCAAATGTGGAATTCTGTTCAGCTGATTTCGTGAGAACGTCAGACATCTCGCTGTTCCTGCTGCTGCTGCCGCCATCACCGCCGCTGATAACAGTCCCGCTGCCACCACCGCCGCTGCCATCACCGCCGCTATCACCACCGCCGCTGCCACCACCGCCGCTGCCATCACCGCCGCTTCCACCACAGTGGCCTTATTGCTCCCGTGATCAAACTGTTCAACTATTTACGATCTCGTTTCAGTTTCAGATAAGTTGTGTCCGAGACAGCAACAACCAACTTACTGGTGAAGACCAGACTTGTCTCAAAATGTATTTTTACTTAAGACAAAGTTTCTGTTGCACTGAGACTCTCTTCCCTGTAGGATCCCAGAAAGACCCCTCTCTCCCCCTGTAGGAACCCAGAAAGGCTCCTCTCTCCCCCTGTAGGACCCCAGGAAGACTCCTCTCTCCCGTATAGGACTCCAAGGGACTCACAGACAAAAATCAACAATACCGTGAATGAACAATTCACAGCCCACAATACTGCGGCTAGAACAAATCACAACTAGCCTTCAATAAAGTGACAAGGAACAACTCGACCCACAATACCTTGGGTAAAACAATTCACAACTAATTATGGTATTGTGGATTAGCTGTGAAAAGATGTGCTTGTCCTGTTCACTATGTTCACTACTGCAGTGGGCATTGAAATCGCCACCTGACCACTGAAAACGATAGCAGGTGAACAGTGACCATGATAGCCAGCTGAACTGTGAACATAAACAGCTGAACAGTGTACATTATAGCCAGCTGAACTTGCTTCAAGACAACTTATAACCTGCTTCAAGACAACTTACGATAACCTGCTCCAAGACGACTTATAACCTGCTTCAAGACAACTTATAACCTGCTTCAAGACAACTTATAACCTGCTTCAAGACAACTTATAACCTGCTTCAAGACAACTTATAACCTGCTTCAAGACAACTTACGATAACCTGCTCCAAGACGACTTATAACCTGCTTCAAGACAACTTACAACCTGTTTCAAGACAACTTATAACCTGCTCCAAGACGACTTATAACCTGCTCCAAGACGACTTATAACCTGCTTCAAGACAACTTACAACCTGTTTCAAGACAACTTATAACCTGCTCCAAGACGACTTATAACCTGCTTCAAGACAACTTACAACCTGTTTCAAGACAACTTATAACCTGCTCCAAGACGACTTATAACCTGCTCCAAGACAACTTATAACCTGCTTCAAGACAACTTATAACCTGCTCCAAGACAACTTATAACCTGCTTCAAGACAACTTATAACCTGCTTCAAGACAACTTATAACCTGCTTCAAGACAACTTATAACCTGCTTCAAGACAACTTATAACCTGCTTCAAGACAACTTATAACCTGCTTCAAGACAACTTATAACCTGCTTCAAGACAACTTATAACCTGCTTCAAGACAACTTATAACCTGCTTCAAGACAACTTATAACCTGCTTCAAGACAACATATAACCTGCTCCAAGACGACTTATAACCTGCTCCAAGACAACTTATAACCTGCTTCAAGACAACTTATAACCTGCTCCAAGACAACTTATAACCTGCTCCAAGACGACTTATAACCTGCTCCAAGACAACTTATAACCTGCTCCAAGACGACTTATTACCTGCTCCAAGACAACTTATAACCTGCTTCAAGACGACTTATAACCTGCTCCAAGACAACTTATAACCTGCTCCAAGACGACTTATAACCTGCTCCAAGACAACTTATAACCTGCTTCAAGACGACTTATAACCTGCTCCAAGACAACTTATAACCTGCTCCAAGACGACTTATAACCTGCTTCAAGACGACTTATAACCTGCTCCAAGACAACTTATAACCTGCTCCAAGACAACTTATAACCTGCTTCAAGACGACTTATAACCTGCTTCAAGACGACTTATAACCTGCTCCAAGACGACTTATAACCTGCTCCAAGACAACTTATAACCTGCTCCAAGACGACTTATAACCTGCTTCAAGACGACTTATAACCTGCTCCAAGACAACTTATAACCTGCTCCAAGACGACTTATAACCTGCTTCAAGACGACTTATAACCTGCTCCAAGACAACTTATAACCTGCTCCAAGACGACTTATAACCTGCTTCAAGACGACTTATAACCTGCTCCAAGACAACTTATAACCTGCTCCAAGACGACTTATAACCTGCTTCAAGACAACTTACGATAACCTGAAGCTTATCCCTGAGAGAATTTCCTGTCCACCTGAGAACATGGCCTCCACCAGCTGATGGAAGAACTCTGCGCCACGGGAAAACCATCTTTAATGATCCATTCCTCAAGGGTGAGATTTGCAGAGCATCGCATTAAACAGCTGATGGAGCTACCAGGCGCACGGGAAAAATAGCCCGTAATTCAGTAGGGCCGTAAGGTCGAGTTTACCGTGTGGAGCAGACAAGTCGTCTTCACAACGTAAACAAGGACTTGAAGTTTAATTCCTATAAAAGGTCAACTTTTTTCTACTCTGAGGGAGAGGGGAGGGGAGAGAGGGGAGGGGAGGGAGGATAGGGAGAGAGGGGAGGGGAGAGAGGGGAGGGGAGGGAGGATAGGGAGAGAGGGGAGGGGAGAGAGGGGAGGGGAGGGAGGATAGGGAGAGAGGGGAGGGGAGAGAGGGGAGGGGAGGGAGGATAGGGAGAGAGGGAGGGGAAGTGTAAAGAATGAGGTAGTACTTACGGGGACGATATTAGGAGGATCTTATCTCATGGGGAAGATCTCATGGGGAGGATTTCATAAGGAAGATCTCATGGGGAGGATGTCATGTGGAGGATCTCATGGGTAGGATCTCATAGGAAGGATCTCATGGAAAGGATCTTATGGGAAGGATCTTATAGAGAAGATCTCATGGGAAGGATCTCGTGGGAAGGACCTCATTCGGAGGAACTCACGGGGAGGATATCATAGGGAGAATCTCATGAGGAGGATCTTGTGCATGCAGAGCTGAAACATTGTAGTTATAATAATAACTATTATTGTAGGTATAATAATAACTATTATTGTAGTTATAATAATAACTATTATTGTAGGTATAATAATAACTATTATTGTAGTTATAATAATAACTATTATTGTAGGTATAATAATAACTATTATTGTAGTTATAATAATAACTATTATTGTAGGTATAATAATAACTATTATTGTAGTTATAATAATAACTATTATTGTAGGTATAATAATAACTATTATTGTAGTTATAATAATAACTATTATTGTAGGTATAATAATAACTATTATTGTAGTTATAATAATAACTATTATTGTAGTTATAATAATAACTATTATTGTAGTTATAATAATAACTATTATTGTAGTTATAATAATAACTATTATTGTAGGTATAATAATAACTATTATTGTAGTTATAATAATAACTATTATTGTAGTTATAATAATAACTATTATTGTAGGTATATTTATAACTATTATTGTAGTTATAATAATAACTATTATTGTAGTTATAATAATAACTATTATTGTAGTTATAATAATAACTATTATTGTAGTTATAATAATAACTATTATTGTAGTTATAATAATAACTATCATTGTAGTTATAATAATAACTATCATTGTAGTTATAATAATAACTATTATTGTAGTTATAATAATAACTATTATTGTAGTTATAATAATAACTATTATTGTAGTTATAATAATAACTATTATTGTAGTTATAATAATAACTATCATTGTAGTTATAATAATAACTATTATTGTAGTTATAATAATAACTATCATTGTAGTTATAATAATAACTGTTATTGTAGTTATAATAATAACTATTATTGTAGTTATAATAATAACTATCATTGTAGTTATAATAATAACTGTTATTGTAGTTATAATAATAACTATTATTGTAGTTATAATAATAACTATTATTGTAGTTATAATAATAACTATCATTGTAGTTATAATAATAACTATTATTGTAGTTATAATAATAACTATTATTGTAGTTATAATAATAACTATTATTGTAGTTATAATAATAACTATTATTGTAGTTATAATAATAACTATTATTGTAGTTATAATAATAACTATCATTGTAGTTATAATAATAACTGTTATTGTAGTTATAATAATAACTATTATTGTAGTTATAATAATAACTATTATTGTAGTTATAATAATAACTATCATTGTAGTTATAATAATAACTATTATTGTAGTTATAATAATAACTATTATTGTAGTTATAATAATAACTATTATTGTAGTTATAATAATAACTATTATTGTAGTTATAATAATAACTATTATTGTAGTTATAATAATAACTATCATTGTAGTTATAATAATAACTGTTATTGTAGTTATAATAATAACTATTATTGTAGTTATAATAATAACTATTATTGTAGTTATAATAATAACTATTATTGTAGTTATAATAATAACTATCATTGTAGTTATAATAATAACTATTATTGTAGTTATAATAATAACTATTATTGTAGTTATAATAATAACTATTATTGTAGTTATAATAATAACTATCATTGTAGTTATAATAATAACTGTTATTATAGTTATAATAATAACTATTATTGTAGTTATAATAATAACTATCATTGTAGTTATAATAATAACTATCATTGTAGTTATAATAATAACTATTATTGTAGTTATAATAATAACTATCATTGTAGTTATAATAATAACTATCATTGTAGTTATAATAATAACTATTATTGTAGTTATAATAATAACTATCATTGTAGTTATAATAATAACTATCATTGTAGTTATAATAATAACTATTATTGTAGTTATAATAATAACTATCATTGTAGTTATAATAATAACTATCATTGTAGTTATAATAATAACTATTATTGTAGTTATAATAATAACTATCATTGTAGTTATAATAATAACTATCATTGTAGTTATAATAATAACTATTATTGTAGTTATAATAATAACTATCATTGTAGTTATAATAATAACTATCATTGTAGTTATAATAATAACTATTATTGTAGTTATAATAATAACTATCATTGTAGTTATAATAATAACTATCATTGTAGTTATAATAATAACTATCATTGTAGTTATAATAATAACTGCCATTGTAGTTATAATAATAACTATCATTGTAGTTATAATAATAACTGTCATTGTAGAACTAGTAACTGCAGGGCAACAGTAGCAATGAAGTAATGTAGTAGTAGTAGTAGTAGTAGTAGTAGTAGTAGTAGTAATAGTAGTAACAGTAGAAGTGACAGTAGTATTGACAGTAGTAGTGACAATAGTAGTAACAGTAGAAGTGACAGTAGTATTGACAGTAGTAGTGACAATAGTAGTGACAGTAGTAGTGACAGTAGTAGTGACAATAGTAGTGACAGTAGTAGTAACAGTAGTAGTGACAGTAGTAGTGACAATAGTAGTGACAGTAGTAGTGACAGTAGTTGTGACAGTAGTAGTGACAATAGTAGTGACAATAGTAGTGACAATATTAGTGACAGTAGTAGTGACAGTAGTAGTGACAATAGTAGTGACAATAGTAGTGATAGTAGTAGTGACAGTAGTAGTGACAATAGTAGTGACAGTAATAGTGACAATAGTAGTGACAGTAGTAGTAACAGTAGTAGTGACAGTAGTAGTGATAATAGTAGTGACAGTAGTAGTGACAGTAGTAGTGACAATAGTAGTGACAATAGTAGTGATAGTAGTAGTGACAGTAGTAGTGACAGTAGTAGTGACAGTAGTAGTGACAGTAGTAGTGACAATAGTAGTGACAGTAGTAGTGACAGTAGTAGTAACAGTAGTAGTGACAATAGTAGTGACAATAGTAGTGACAGTAGTAGTGACAATAGTAGTGACAATAGTAGTGATAGTAGTAGTGACAGTAGTAGTGACAGTAGTAGTGACAATAGTAGTGACAGTAGTAGTGACAGTAGTAGTAACAGTAGTAGTGACAATAGTAGTGACAATAGTAGTGACAGTAGTAGTGACAATAGTAGTGACAATAGTAGTGATAGTAGTAGTGACAGTAGTAGTGACAGTAGTAGTGACAATAGTAGTGACAGTAGTAGTGACAATAGTAGTGACAGTAGTAGTAACAGTAGTAGTGACAGTAGTAGTGACAATAGTAGTGACAGTAGTAGTGACAATAGTAGTGACAATAGTAGTGACAGTAGTAGTGACAGTAATAGTGACAATAGTAGTGACAATAGTAGTGACAGTAGTAGTGACAGTAGTAGTGACAGTAGTGGTGACAATAGTAGTGACAATAGTAGTGACAGTAGTAGTGACAGTAGTAGTGACAATAGTAGTGACAATAGTAGTGACAGTAGTAGTGACAATAGTAGTGACAGCAGTAGTGACAATAGTAGTGACAGTAGTAGTGACAATAGTAGTGACAGCAGTAATGACAATAGTAGTGAGAGTAGTAGTGACAGTAGTAGTGACAATAGTAGTGACAATAGTAGTGATAGTAGTAGTGACAATAGTAGTGACAGTAGTAGTGACAGTAGTAGTGACAGTAGTAGTGACAGTAGTAGTGACAATAGTAGTGACAGTAGTAGTGATAGTAGTAGTGACAATAATAGTGACAATAGTAGTGATAGTAGTAGTGACAGTAGTAGTGACAGTAGTAGTGAGAGTAGTAGTGACAGTAGTAGTGACAATAGTAGTGACAGTAGTAGTGACAATAGTAGTGACAGTAGTAGTGACAATAGTAGTGACAGTAGTAGTGACAATAGTAGTGACAGTAGTAGTGACAATAGTAGTGACAGTAGTAGTGACAATAGTAGTGACAATAGTAGTGACAGTAGTAGTGACAATAGTAGTGACATTAGTAGTGACAATAGTAGTGACATTAGTAGTGACAGTAGTAGTGACAGTAGTAGTGACAGTAGTAGTGACAGTAGTAGTGACAGTAGTAGTGACAATAGTAGTCACAGTAGTAGTGACAGTAGTAGTGACAATAGTAGTGACAATAGTAGTGACAGTAGTAGTGACAATAGTAGTGACATTAGTAGTGACAATAGTAGTGATAGTAGTAGTGACAATAGTAGTGACAGTAGTAGTGACAGTAGTAGTGACAGTAGTAGTGACAGTAGTAGTGACAATAGTAGTGACAGTAGTAGTAACAGTAGTAGTGACAGTAGTAGTGACAATAGTAGTGACAGTAGTAGTGACAGTAGTAGTGACAGTAGTAGTGACAATAGTAGTGACAATAGTAGTGACAATAGTAGTGACAGTAGTAGTGACAGTAGTAGTGACAATAGTAGTGACAATAGTAGTGATAGCAGTAGTGACAGTAGTAGTGACAATAGTAGTGACAGTAATAGTGACAATAGTAGTGACAGTAGTAGTAACAGTAGTAGTGACAGTAGTAGTGATAATAGTAGTGACAGTAGTAGTGACAGTAGTAGTGACAATAGTAGTGACAATAGTAGTGATAGTAGTAGTGACAGTAGTAGTGACAGTAGTAGTGACAGTAGTAGTGACAATAGTAGTGACAGTAGTAGTGACAGTAGTAGTAACAGTAGTAGTGACAATAGTAGTGACAATAGTAGTGACAGTAGTAGTGACAGTAGTAGTGACAATAGTAGTGACAATAGTAGTGATAGTAGTAGTGACAGTAGTAGTGACAGTAGTAGTGACAATAGTAGTGACAGTAGTAGTGACAATAGTAGTGACAGTAGTAGTAACAGTAGTAGTGACAGTAGTAGTGACAATAGTAGTGACAGTAGTAGTGACAATAGTAGTGACAATAGTAGTGACAGTAGTAGTGACAGTAATAGTGACAATAGTAGTGACAATAGTAGTGACAGTAGTAGTGACAGTAGTAGTGACAGTAGTAGTGACAATAGTAGTGACAATAGTAGTGACAGTAGTAGTGACAGTAGTAGTGACAATAGTAGTGACAATAGTAGTGACAGTAGTAGTAACAGTAGTAGTGACAGTAGTAGTGACAATAGTAGTGACAGTAGTAGTGACAATAGTAGTGACAATAGTAGTGACAATAGTAGTGACAGTAATAGTGACAATAGTAGTGACAATAGTAGTGACAGTAGTAGTGACAGTAGTAGTGACAGTAGTAGTGACAATAGTAGTGACAATAGTAGTGACAGTAGTAGTGACAGTAGTAGTGACAATAGTAGTGACAATAGTAGTGACAGTAGTAGTGACAATAGTAGTGACAGCAGTAGTGACAATAGTAGTGACAGTAGTAGTGACAATAGTAGTGACAGCAGTAGTGACAATAGTAGTGAGAGTAGTAGTGACAGTAGTAGTGACAATAGTAGTGACAATAGTAGTGATAGTAGTAGTGACAATAGTAGTGACAGTAGTAGTGACAGTAGTAGTGACAGTAGTAGTGACAGTAGTAGTAACAATAGTAGTGATAGTAGTAGTGATAGTAGTAGTGACAATAGTAGTGACAATAGTAGTGACAGTGACAATAGTAGTGACAGTAGTAGTGACAGTAGTAGTAGTGACAGTAGTAGTGACAATAGTAGTGACAGTAGTAGTGACAATAGTAGTGACAGTAGTAGTGACAATAGTAGTGACAGTAGTAGTGACAATAGTAGTGACAGTAGTAGTGACAATAGTAGTGACAGTAGTAGTGACAATAGTAGTGACAGTAGTAGTGACAATAGTAGTGACAATAGTAGTGACAGTAGTAGTGACAATAGTAGTGACATTAGTAGTGACAATAGTAGTGACAGTAGTAGTGACAGTAGTAGTGACAGTAGTAGTGACAGTAGTAGTGACAGTAGTAGTGACAATAGTAGTGACAGTAGTAGTGACAATAGTAGTGACAGTAGTAGTGACAATAGTAGTGACAGTAGTAGTGACAATAGTAGTGACAGTAGTAGTGACAGTAGTAGTGACAGTAGTAGTGACAGTAGTAGTGACAATAGTAGTGACAGTAGTAGTGACAATAGTAGTGACAGTAGTAGTGACAATAGTAGTGACAGTAGTAGTGACAGTAGTAGTGACAATAGTAGTGACAGTAGTAGTGACAATAGTAGTGACATTAGTAGTGACAATAGTAGTGACAGTAGTAGTGACAGTAGTAGTGACAGTAGTAGTGACAGTAGTAGTGACAGTAGTAGCAGTAGCACAGAGAGTTGGAAATAATGTCAGCAGCACAGGTAGTTGGGAGTGAGAGTGGAGTCAGAGTGCCTCGGCTGTAGTAAACTCTACGGTCACGTCACGTCAACTTTCATCAAGTCAGTGATAGAAGCCCTTTCACGAGGGGTGTTTCTTGATGCTGGTGACGGGTTTTTGATCCAGGAAACTAGAGCTACTCTTCACTTACATCTAATATAATAATCCTCTAAAACCCAGGTTTTGAATTTAATAATAATAATGATAATAACAATAATGATAATAAGAGGAAGTGTGAGCACAGGCAGGTAAGAGACTAGCTGCGGAGTGTCATAGCAATACACAGATTCAAGAGTGGGTATGGTCGTGCCCTGGTGGCCAGGTATGAGAGAAAGCGGTCGAGCTAAAGATGCAGTACCAGGAGCCATGACTCGACTCCTGCAAACACAACTAGAGTGAGTACAAATCAGCTGACAGTAGGTCGAGGGGAAACAAACTATAAACACTGAACTGAACAGCAGTCAGATTAATCTCTATGTGTCACTCTCCCTGGTGGAGTGACCCAACCGACCACCATCAACCACAATCATTGCCAATAGGAACCACATTAAATACGGAAAAACTACGGCAACCAACTAGCTCCACAAGACAACCACCACCATGGTGAGTGACAGCTAGGTAGGGTCTACCTACCTGGAGTCTACCTGCAGGGCATTCCGGGGATCAACGCCCCCGCGTCCCGGTCCACGACCAGGCCCCCGGTGGATCAGGGCCTGATCAACGAAGCTGTTGCTGCTGGCCGCACGCAATCCAACGTACGAACCACAGCCCGGCTAATCCGACACCGTCTTTAGGTATCTGTCCAGCTCCCTCTTGAAGACAACCAGGGGTCTTCCCGTAATGCCCCTTATTGCTGGTGGGAGGCTGTTGAACAGTCTTGGGCCCCGGACACTTACTGCGTTTTCTCTTAGTGTACCAGTGACGCCCCTACTTTTCACTGGGGGTATGTTGCATCGCCTGCCAAGTCTTTTGCTGTCGTATGGAGTGATTGCTGTGTGCATATTAGGAACCAGTCCCTCCAGAATCTTCCAGGTGTAGATTATGATACATCTCTCTCGCCTGCGCTCCAGTGAGTACAAGTCAAGTGCTTCCAGGCGTTCCCAGTAGTTAAGGTGTTTGATGGAACTTATACGTGCAGTAAAGGTTCTCTGTACATTCTCTAGATCTGCAATTTCACCTGCCTTGAATGGGGATGTTAATGTACAGCAGTATTCCAGCCTAGAGAGAACAAGTGATTTAAAAAGGATCATCACTGGCTTAGCATCTCTTGTCTTGAATGTTCTCATTATCCATCCTATCAGTTTCCTAGCAGATGTGATAGTGGCAGTGTTGTGGTCCTTGAAGGCGAAGTCTTCGGACATTACGGAAAAAAAATTCGGGGAGCGGGGGCGATCCGGACGACGCTCCAGAAGGCGCTGCAGGGGCGGCGCGGGTGAGCGCGGGTACGGGTGGGCGCGGGTCCTTCATATTACTTTTCCGCTCTATTGTGTGATTGAAGTTTGTAGTATACTCAGTTCTAGTTATTATTTCCTCCAGTTTTCCATAACGGAGTAGTTGGAATTTGTCTTCACTGAACATCATATTGTTCTCTGTTGCCCATTGGAAAACTTGGTTTATATTTTCTTTGAGCTTTGCCGTGTCCTCAATGGATGACACTCTCATGCAGATCCTAGTATCCTCTGCAAAGGATGATACAGTGCTGTGGTTTATATCTCTATGTCTGATGTGAGAATAAGGAACAGGATAGGTGCGAGTACTGTGCCTTGTGGGACAGAGCTCTTCACTATGGCAGCATCTGATTTAACTCTGTTTATCACTACTCTTTGTGTACGATTGGTTAGAAAGTTGAAGATCCATCTGCCTACTTCGCCGGTTACTCCTTTATCACGAATTTTGTGTGCTATTACACCATGGTCGCACTTGTCAAAGGCTTTTGCAAAGTCTGTGAATACTACATCCGCATTCTGTTTGTTTTCCAGTGCATCTAGGACCATATCATAGTGGTCAAGCAGTTGCGAAAGGCAGGAGCGACCTGCTCTGAAACCATGTTGCCCTGGGTTGTGCAATTTTTGGGAGTCCAGGCAGTTTGCTATCCTGCTTCTTAGAACTCTTTCAAAGATTTTTATGATGTGGGACATTAAAGCTATTGGTCTATAGTTCTTAGCTACTGCTTTGCTGCCACCTTTATGGAGTGGGGCTATATCTGTTGCTTTTAGTGACTGTGGAATCTCGCCTGTGTCTAAGCTCCTTCTCCATAGCATACTTAGGACCCGTGAGAGGGGTTTCTTGCAGTTTTTAATGAATACCGAGTTCCACGAGTCTGGGCCTGGGGCTGAGTGCATGGGTATGTCGTCGATGGCTTTCTCAAAGTCTAGTGGAGTTAGGGTTATGTCATAAATCTGGCATACATTGGCAGGGTTTTGAGGCTCATTCATGAAAAAATTTTTGGATTGTCTATCTTTAAACTGGTTAGTGGCTCGCTGAACACTGAGTCATACTGCGATTTCAGTATCTCGCTCATTTCTTTGTTGTCGTCTGTATAGGATCCGTCTTGTCTGAGCACGGTCCCTATACTAGAAGTGGGTTTCGACTTGTTTTTGGCATATGAAAAGAAATATTTCGAATTTCTTTCAGTTTCATTAATCGTTTTTAGCTCCTCTTGTCTCTCCTGCATCCTGTATGAGTCCTTTAACTTTAGCTCAATATAAACCATACCCCGGCCGGGATTGAACCCGCGGTCAGAGAGTCTCAAAACTCCAGCCTGTCGCGTTAGCCACTAAACCAGTTAGCCACAATAAGATTCGTCCAACTAGGTATATTTCTACACCATAGGAAGGTTAGCACAGGCACCTCTGTGACCACAAATGCAAGTTTTTACAGACGAATCTCCAGCTAGCGTGGCCATGACGAACTCTAGCTCAAGTCCCTTCACTGCCGTCAACATGACTCACGAAATCGTAATGACACGAGTCATGTTGACGGCAGTGAAGCGACTTGAGCTAGAGTTCATCACGGCCACGTTAGCTGGAGATTCGTCTGTAAAAACTTGCATTTGTGGTCACAGTGGTGCCTGTGCTAACCTTCCTATAGTGTAGAAATATACCTAGTTGGACGAATCTCATTGTGGCTAGCTGGTCTGGAGGCTAACGCGACGGTCTGGAATTTTGAGACTCTCTGATCGCGAGTTCAGTCCCGGCCGGGGTATGGTTTGTTTGCAATCGTGTCATTACGATTTCGTGAGTCATGTGTAGCTCAATATTTTCCACTTTCCTGGTTAGTACTTCCTTCCGTGTATCAGATAATCTGGCATTTTTGAGGAGCTCAATGATTCTTCGTCTTCTCCTGTAGAGGGAGCATCTCTCTCTCTCTCTCTCTCCAGTTTACTTCTACTTTTCTTTTGTCTTGTAGGAATATACCTTGACAATACTTCAGCTACCAGGAGGGTGATCTTTTCGAGGCATTGGTTAGGGTCCATGTAATTTAAGATATCCTCCCAGCATGTTTCATTTAGAGCATAGTTTACCTGATCCCAGATGATGTTCTTGTTGTTGAAGGTGAATTTGGTAAAGGTACCCTCATAACTGTATGCATCTTGCCGATCAGGACTCCTGTGCATGCAAGTCTGGACTTCGATTAGATTGTGATCAGAATTTGTTGTTTTTGATATTGTTATATTCCTTACCAGGTCCTCATTATTTGTGAAAATAAGGTCCAGTGTGTTCTCCAGTCTTGTTGGCTCCACTTTCTGCTGACTTAGGGTGTGTTTGTTGTAGAAATTCAGCAGCTCCTGTGTGTGTGACCTTTCATCTGAGCTACCTCCAGGGATTATTTCTGCAACAACATTATTTGCTATATTCTTCCATTTTGTGTGTCTTAGATTGAAGTCACCAAGCAGCAAGATGTTTGGGGATGGGGTTGGAAAGTTATCCAGACAGGAGTCAATTTTTGACAGTTGTTCTTTGAACTGTTGGGAAGTTGCGTCCGGTGATTTATATACAAGTACAATGACTAAGTTTTGGTTCTCGATTTTTGTCAGAACTTCAACTACATCATTTGTGGTGTTCAGCATCTCTGTGCAAATTAGCGACTCTTTGACATACAGGCCAACCCCCCCCCCCCGCTTGTTGCCTGTTCTTTCTGTCGCATCTGAAAAGGTTGTATCCAGGTATCCATATTTCACTGTCAAAGTAATCTTTTGCGTGGGTCTCTGTGAAGGCTGCAAACACTGCATTTGACTCCCCTAGAAGTCCACTAATGAAAAGTATTTTGTTGTTGGTGGATGACTTAAGGTCCTGTGTTGCATGTTTGTTGGGGGGATTTTGTTGTTGGCATCAGTAGTTGTGAGCCCGTAGGTGCCACTGTGAGCCCGGAGGGGCCACTGGCTGTGTCTCCAGTCCAACAAGGCTCCAAGGTGGTGGACTATTTTGGTTATCTCTTTCCATTTTCTTTCTTCGTTTCCTACCATTAAAAAATCACTTGGGGTGCTGTCATAACTACCATAACTACTATGATGTGTTGTACGGGGTGTGTGCCTCCTGGTCCCTTTTAGATGGTATGTAGTGCAATTGGTATTGTAACATTCCTTTTGAAGGACTGAAGACTGACACATCTCAGGGTGGGTGACCCACCACCACCATGATGAGGGACAGGTAGGTATGATGGGTGACCCACCACCACCATGATGAGGGACAGGTAGGTGGGGTGGGTGACCCACCACCACCATGGTGAAAGACAGGTAGGTGGGTTGGGTGACCCACAACCACCATGGTGAGAGACTGGTAGGTGGGGTGGGTGACCCACCGCCACCATGGTGAGAGACTGGTAGGTGGGGTGGGTGACCCACCGCCACCATGGTGAGAGACTGGTAGGTGGGTTGGGTGACCCACAACCACCATGGTGAGAGACTGGTAGGTGGGGTGGGTGACCCACCGCCACCATGGTGAGAGACTGGTAGGTGGAGTGGGTGACCCACCGCCACCATGGTGAGAGACTGGTAGGTGGGGTGGGTGACCCACTCTCAAAATACACGCTAAATAACAAGTCACCACCGCCAAACAAACAGCAATCACCACCTCGACAGAAACGAGTCACCATCACCACCACCACAAACAATCACCACCACCACGAACAACCATCACCACTACCACAAACAACCATCACCACCACCCCAAAAAATTATCACCACCATCACAAACTACCATCACCACCACTACAACAACCATCACCAACACCACAAACACCTATCACCACCGCCACAAACATCCATCACCACCACCACCACAAGAAACCATCACCACCACCACGAACAGCCATCACCACTACCACAAACAACCAACACCACCACCACAAACAACCAACACCACCACCAAAAAGAGCCATCACCACCACAAACAACCATCACAAGCACTACAAACAACAATCACCACCACCACAAACAACCATCACCACCAACACGAAGAGCCATCACCACTACCACCACAAACAACCATCACAAACAAACAACACCACCACCTCAAACAAAAATCACCACCACAACAAACAACCATCACCACCACCACAAACAACCATCACCACCACCAACACAAACAACCACCACCACCACCACAAACAACCACCACCACAACCACAAACTGCCATCACCACCATCACAAACTACCATCACCACCACCACAAACAACCATCACCACCACAAACAACCATCACCACCACCACAAACTACCATCACCACCACCACAAACAACCATCACCACCACCACCACAAACAACCACCACCACAACCACAAACTGCCATCACCACCACCACAAACAACCATCACCACCACCACAAACAACCATCACCACCACCACAAACAACCATCACCACCACCACCACAAACAACCACCACCACAACCACAAACGGCCATCACCACCACCACAAACAACCATCACCACCACTACTACAAACAACCATCACCACCACCACAAACTACCGTCACCACCACTACCACAAACAACCATCACCACCACCACAAACTACCATCACCACCACTACCACAAACAACCATCACCACCACCACAAACAACCATCACCACCACCACAAACTACCATCACCACCACCACAAACAACCATCACCACCACAAACTACCATCACCTCCACCACAAACTACCATCACCACCACCACAAACTACCATCACCACCACCACAAACAACCATCACCACCACCACAAGTAACCATCACCACCACAAACTACCATCACCTCCACCACAAACTACCATCACCACCACCACAAACTACCATCACCACCACCACAAACTACCATCACCACCACCACAAACAACCATCACCACCACCACAAGTAACCATCACCACCACCACAAACTACCATCACCTCCACCACAAACTACCATCACCACCACCACAAACAACCATCACCATTACCACAAGTAACCATCACCACCACAAACTACCATCACCACCACCACAAACTACCATCACCACCACCACAAACAACCATCACCACCACCACAAGTAACCATCACCACCACAAACTACCATCACCACCACCACAAACTACCATCACCACCACCACAAACAACCATCACCACCACCACAAACTACCATCACCTCCACCACAAACTACCATCACCACCACCACAAACAACCATCACCACCACCACAAACTACCATCACCACCACCACAAACAACCATCACCACCACCACAAGTAACCATCACCACCACCACAAACTACCATCACCTCCACCACAAACTACCATCACCACCACCACAAACTACCATCACCACCACCACAAACTACCATCACCACCACCACAAACTACCATCACCTCCACCACAAACTACCATCACCACCACCACAAACTACCATCACCACCACCACAAACAACCATCACCACCACCACAAGTAATCATCACCACCACCACAAACTACCATCACCTCCACCACAAACTACCATCACCACCACCACAAACAACCATCACCACCACCACAAGTAACCATCACCACCACAAACTACCATCACCACCACCACAAACTACCATCACCACCACCACAAACAACCATCACCACCACCACAAGTAACCATCACCACCACAAACTACCATCACCACCACCACAAACTACCATCACCACCACCACAAACAACCATCACCACCACCACAAACTACCATCACCTCCACCACAAACTACCATCACCACCACCACAAACAACCATCACCACCACCACAAACTACCATCACCACCACCACAAACAACCATCACCAATACCACAAGTAACCATCACCACCACCACAAACTACCATCACCTCCACCACAAACTACCATCACCACCACCACAAACTACCATCACCACCACCACAAACTACCATCACCACCACCACAAACTACCATCACCTCCACCACAAACTACCATCACCACCACCACAAACTACCATCACCACCACCACAAACAACCATCACCACCACCACAAGTAACCATCACCACCACCACAAACTACCATCACCTCCACCACAAACTACCATCACCACCACCACAAACAACCATCACCACCACCACAAGTAACCATCACCACCACAAACTACCATCACCACCACCACAAACTACCATCACCACCACAACAAACAACCATCACCACCACCACCACCACCACCACTACCATCACCACCATCACCACCATCACCACCGTCACCACCACCATCACCACCACCATCACCACCACCACAAACAACCATCACCACCACCACAAACTACCATCACCACCACCACAAACAACCATCACCACCACCACAAGTAACCATCACCACCACCACAAACTACCATCACCTCCACCACAAACTACCATCACCACCACCACAAACTACCATCACCACCACCACAAACTACCATCACCACCACCACAAACTACCATCACCTCCACCACAAACTACCATCACCACCACCACAAACAACCATCACCACCACCACAAGTAACCATCACCACCACAAACTACCATCACCACCACCACAAACTACCATCACCACCACCACAAACAACCATCACCACCACCACAAGTAACCATCACCACCACAAACTACCATCACCTCCACCACAAACTACCATCACCACCACCACAAACTACCATCACCACCACCACAAACAACCATCACCACCACCACAAGTAACCATCACCACCACCACAAACAACCATCACCACCACCACAAGTAACCATCACCACCACCCCAAACAACCATCACCACCACAAACTACCATCACCACCACCCCAAACAACCATCACCACCACAAACTACCATCACCACCACCACAAACTACAATCAGCACCACCACAAACAACCATCACCATCACCACAAACAACCATCACCACGAACAACCATCACCACAAACATCACCACAAACAACCATCACCACCACAAACAACCACCACCACAAATACGCATCACCATCACCACAAACAATCACCATCACCACAAACAATCACCATCACCACAAACAACCATCACCATTACCACAAGCAACCATCACCATCACAAACAACCATCACCACAAACAACCATCACCACCACCACAAACAACCATCACCATCACCACAAACAACCATCACCACGACCACAAACAACCATCACCATCACCAAACAACTATCACCACAAACAACCATCACCACAAACAACCATCACCACAAACAACCATCACCACCACCACAAACAACCATCACCATCACCTCAAACAACCATCACCACGACCACAAACAACCATCACCATCACCAAACAACTATCACCACAAACAACCATCACCACAAACAACCATCACCACAAACAACCATCACCTCAAACAACCATCACCACCACCACAAACAACCATCACCATCACCACAAACAACCATCACCACCACCACAAACAACCATCATCATCACCACAAACAACCATCACCATCACCACAAACAACCATCACCACCACCACAAACAACCATCATCATCACCACAAACAACCATCACCATCACCTCAAACAACCATCACCACCACCACAAACAACCATCACCATCACCACAAACAACCATCACCACCACCACAAACAACCATCACCACCACCACAAACAACCATCATCATCACCACAAACAACCATCACCATCACCACAAACAACTATCACCATCACTACAAACAACCATCACCATAAACAACCATCACCTCAAACAACCATCACCATCACCACAAACAACCATCACCATCACCACAAACAACCATCACCACCACCACAAACAACTATCACCATCACCACAAACAACCATCACCACAAACAACCACCACCACAAACAACCATCACCACCACAAACAACCATCACCACCACAAACCACCATCACCACCACAAACAACCATCACCATCACCACAAACAACAATCACCATCACCTCAAACAACCATCATCATCACCACAAACAACCATCACCATCACCACAAACAACCATCACCACAAACAACCATCACCATCACCACAAACAACCATCACCACAAACAACCATCACCACCACAAACAATCATCACCACCACAAACAACCATCACCACAAACAACCATCACCTCAAACAACCATCACCATCACCACAAACCATCACCATCACCACAAACAACCGTCACCATCACCACAAACAACCATCATCACCACAAACAACCATCACCACAAACAACCATCACCACCACAAGCAACCATCACCACCACAAACAACCATCACCACCACAAACAACCATCACCATCACCACAAACAACCGTCATCATCACCACAAACAACAATCACCATCACCACAAACCATCACCATCACCACAAACAACCATCACCATCACCACAAACAACCATCATCACCACAAACAACCATCACCACAAACAACCATCACCACCACAAACAACCATCACAATCACCACAAACAACCATCATCACCACAAACAACCATCACCACCACAAACAACCATCATCACCACAAACAACCATCACCACCACAAACAACCATCACCACCACAAACAACCATCACAATCACCACAAACAACCATCACCACCACAAACAACCATCATCACCACAAACAACAGACACATATAGAACCTACTATACTTAACAGGTTCAGTGGCTGCCGCCAGTATACCCTTGTTAACGTTCCCTACCTGAACCCCCTGCCCTCCCACACCCCCCTACCCCCTGAACTCCCCCCTGCCCACCTCCCCGCTCACCACCCTGCCCACCCCCTGCCCACCACCCTCCTGGGGAAGTAGAGGCAGCGTCCTCGCTACTCTGGAGGTGGATAGGGAAAGTTTTGGGGTTACACGAGGGGTTTGGAGGGAGGGGGTTTGGGAGAGACGGGGTGTGGGAGGGACGGGGTGTGGGAGGGAGGGAGGGGAGAGGGGAAAGGGGAGGTTTGGTGGGGATTTTTATAATGGTAGAGAGAACACTCTAGACGTCTCATTATCGTCACCGTTTTCCAATTCGACACACCGTTGGCACCTCTGTACTCACCGAATTGTGTTAGCGGGGGGTCGAATCTCCGCTCCTGACCTAGCCTCTTGAGCTGCTTTCATCCGACTCACCGATTTCTGGCCTCTTGGGTTTCGTCATATATACTCTTGAAGCTGTGTATTAAGTTTTCCTCAACTAACTCCTCATCAACTGTATTCCATTTTTCTCATTCACTATAAATACTTTTAATTTAACATGTATACCTGGAGTTTAACTGGAGTCTACGTAGAGTCAATTCCGGGGTGAACGTCCCCGCGGCCCGGGTCCAAGAACAGACCTCTAACCCTCCTGATTTTTCTGAATGCGAATTTAAGGTGACTAGTATTGCATATGCAGTATAGTTATCTACAGCAATATCTTAGGTGTGATGTTAACCTCAAGATCTTGCTCATTTACAGATATTTATAGCTCCTTCCCTCCTGTACTCTGTCTCCGGTCTTCTCAACCCCCTCATCGTCCCTTATGTTGTGCCTGGCATTGACCTGGAAAGAATACCATTCAAGGAAGGTGCAATAATGCTACTGAGAAGTTCTTCATCACAGAAACTTAAGCTTTTAGTCTCATTACTCGGATTAAACCTGATTATCTCCCGTTACACAGGCGCAGCATCACCCATACAGGATTAGTGCTTCCAACAATTGATTAATAAAAATTATCATTATTATTTAAATTACCATTATTGTTGTTCTTTTAATTATTATATTAATTACGATTATTATTACTAATGTTTATTATTATTATTATTATTATTATTATTATTATTATTATTATTATTATTATTAACAAGAAGAATATTATCAAGCTGAGTACACGCTGGTACTCTAGCACCTCCGGAGTACTCAGGTACCAACCAAACATCAGCACATGATGGTACTCTAGCACATTAAGAGTACTCAGGTACCAACCAAACATCAGCAAATGATGGTACTCTAGCACATTAAGAGTACTCAGGTACCAACCAAACATCAGCAAATGATGGTACTCTAGCACCTTCAGAGTACTTAGGTATCAACCAAACATCAGCACATGATGGTACTATAGCACCTTCAGAGTACTCAGGTAACAACCGAACATCAGTACATGCTCGTACTCTAGCACCTTCAGAGTACTCAGGTAACAACCAAACATCAGTACGTGCTGGTACTCTAGCACCTTCAGAGTACTTAGGTACCAACCAAACATCAGCACATGATGGTACTATAGCACCTTCAGAGTACTCAGGTAACAACCGAACATCAGTACATGCTGGTACTCTAGCACCTTCAGAGTACTCAGGTAACAACTAAACATCAGTACATGCTGGTACTCTAGCACCTTCAGAGTACTCAGGTAACAACCGAACATCAGTACATGCTGGTACTCTAGCACCTTCAGAGTACTCAGGTAACAACCCAACATCAGTACATGCTGGTACTCTAGCACCTTCAGAGTACTCAGGTAACAACCAAACATCAGTACATGCTGGTACTCTAGCACCTTCAGAGTACTCAGGTACCAACCAAACATCAGTACATGATGGTACTCTAACACCTTCAGAGTACTCAGGTAACAACCAAACATCAGTACATGCTAGTACTCTAGCACCTTCAGAGTACTCAGGTACCAACCAAACATCAGTACATGATAGTACTCTAACACCTTCAGAGTACTCAGGTAACAATCAAACATCAGTACATGCTGGTACTCTAGCACCTTCAGAGTACTCAGGTAACAACTAAACATCAGTACATGCTGGTACTCTAGCACCTTCAGAGTACTCAGGTAACAACTAAACATCAGTACATGTTGGTACTCTAGCACCTTCAGAGTACTCAGGTAACAACTAAACATCAGTACATGCTGGTACTCTAGCACCTTCAGAGTACTCAGGTAACAACCAAACATCAGTACATGATGGTACTCTAGCACCTTCAGAGTACTCAGGTACCAATCAAATATCAGTACATGCTGGTACTCTAGCACCTTCAGAGTACTCAGGTAACAACTAAACATAAGTACATGCTGGTACTCTAGCACCTTCAGAGTACTCAGGTAACAACCAAACATCAGTACATGCTGGTACTCTAGCACCTTCAGAGTACTCAGGTAACAACTAAACATCAGTACATGCTGGTACTCTAGCACCTTCAGAGTACTCAGGTAACAACCAAACATCAGTACATGCTGGTACTCTAACACCTTCAGAGTACTCAGGTACCAACCAAACATCAGTACATGATGGTACTCTAGCACCTTCAGAGTACTCAGGTACCAACCAAACATCAGTACATGCTGGTACTCTAGCACCTTCCGAGTACTCAGGTAACAACTAAACATCAGTACATTCTGGTACTCTAACACCTTCAGAGTACTCAGGTACCAACCAAACATCAGTACATGATGGTACTCTAGCACCTTCAGAGTACTCAGGTACCAACCAAACATCAGTACATGATGGTACTCTAGCACCTTCAGAGTACTCAGGTAACAACTAAACATCAGTACATGATGGTACTCTAGCACCTTCAGAGTAATCAGGTAACAACTAAACATCAGTACATGATGGTACTCTAGCACCTTCAGAGTACTCAGGTAACAACTAAACATCAGTACATGATGGTACTCTAGCACCTTCAGAGTACTCAGGTAACAACTAAACATCAGTACATGATGGTACTCTAGCACCTTCCGAGTACTCAGGTAACAACTAAACATCAGTACATGATGGTACTCTAGCACCTTCCGAGTACTCAGGTAACAACCAAACATCAGTACATGATTGTACTCTAGCACCTTCAGAGTACTCAGGTACCAACCAAACATCAGTACATGCTGGTACTCTAGCACCTTCCGAGTACTCAGGTAACAACCAAACATCAGTACATGATGGTACTCTAGCACCTTCCGAGTACTCAGGTAACAACCAAATATCAGTACATGATGGTACTCTAGCACCTTCCGAGTACTCAGGTAACAACTAAACATCAGTACATGATGGTACTCTAGCACCTTCCGAGTACTCAGGTAACAACCAAACATCAGTACATGATGGTACTCTAGCACCATCAGAGTACTCAGGTAACAACTAAACATCAGTACATGATGGTACTCTAGCACCTTCCGAGTACTCAGGTAACAACTAAACATCAGTACATGATGGTACTCTAGCACCTTCCGAGTACTCAGGTACCAACATCAACATGATGGTACTCTATCAGTACTCAGGTACCAACCAAACATCAGACATGATGGTACTCTAGCACCTTCAGAGTACTCAGGTACCAACCCAACATCAGTACATGATGGTACTCTAGCACCTTCAGAGTACTCAGGTACCAACCAAACATCAGTACATGATGGTACTCTAGCACCTTCAGAGTACTCAGGTACCAACCCAACGTCAGTACATGCTGGTACTCTAGCACCTTCAGAGTACTCAGGTACCAACCAAACATCAGTACATGATGGTACTCTAGCACCTTCAGAGTACTCAGGTACCAACCAAACATCAGTACATGATGGTACTCTAGCACCTTCAGAGTACTCAGGTACCAACCAAACATCAGTACATGATGGTACTCTAGCACCTTCAGAGTACTCAGGTACCAACCCAACGTCAGTACATGCTGGTACTCTAGCACCTTCAGAGTACTCAGGTAACAACTAAACATCAGTACATGATGGTACTCTAGCACCTTCAGAGTACTCAGGTACCAACCAAACATCAGTACATGATGGTACTCTAGCACCTTCAGAGTACTCAGGTACCAACCCAACATCAGTACATGATGGTACTCTAGCACCTTCAGAGTACTCAGGTACCAACCCAACGTCAGTACATGCTGGTACTCTAGCACCTTCAGAGTACTCAGGTACCAACCCAACATCAGTACATGATGGTACTCTAGCACCTTCAGAGTACTCAGGTACCAACCCAACATCAGTACATGATGGTACTCTAGCACCTTCAGAGTACTCAGGTACCAACCCAACATCAGTACATGATGGTACTCTAGCACCTTCAGAGTACTCAGGTACCAACCCAACATCAGTACATGATGGTACTCTAGCACCTTCAGAGTACTCAGGTAACAACCAAACATCAGTACATGCTGGTACTCTAGCACCTTCAGAGTACTCAGGTACCAACCCAACATCAGTACATGATGGTACTCTAGCACCTTCAGAGTACTCAGGTACCAACCCAACATCAGTACATGATGGTACTCTAGCACCTTCAGAGTACTCAGGTACCAACCAAACATCAGTACATGATGGTACTCTAGCACCTTCAGAGTACTCAGGTACCAACCCAACATCAGTACATGATGGTACTCTAGCACCTTCAGAGTACTCAGGTACCAACCAACCAGAGTACAGGTACATCAGTACATGCTGGTACTCTAGCACCTTCAGAGTACTCAGGTACCAACCCAACATCAGTACATGATGGTACTCTAGCACCTTCAGAGTACTCAGGTACCAACCAAACATCAGTACATGATGGTACTCTAGCACCTTCAGAGTACTCAGGTACCAACCCAACATCAGTACATGATGGTACTCTAGCACCTTCAGAGTACTCAGGTACCAACCAAACATCAGTACATGATGGTACTCTAGCACCTTCAGAGTACTCAGGTACCAACCCAACATCAGTACATGCTGGTACTCTAGCACCTTCAGAGTACTCAGGTACCAACCAAACATCAGTACATGATGGTACTCTAGCACCTTCAGAGTACTCAGGTACCAACCCAACATCAGTACATGCTGGTACTCTAGCACCTTCAGAGTACTCAGGTACCAACCAAACATCAGTACATGATGGTACTCTAGCACCTTCAGAGTACTCAGGTACCAACCAAACATCAGTACATGATGGTACTCTAGCACCTTCAGAGTACTCAGGTAACAACCAAACATCAGTACATGCTGGTACTCTAGCACCTTCAGAGTACTCAGGTACCAACCCAACGTCAGTACATGATGGTACTCTAGCACCTTCAGAGTACTCAGGTACCAACCAAACATCAGTACATGATGGTACTCTAGCACCTTCAGAGTACTCAGGTACCAACCAAACATCAGTACATGATGGTACTCTAGCACCTTCAGAGTACTCAGGTACCAACCAAACATCAGTACATGATGGTACTCTAGCACCTTCAGAGTACTCAGGTACCAACCCAACGTCAGTACATGATGGTACTCTAGCACCTTCAGAGTACTCAGGTAACAACCAAACATCAGTACATGATGGTACTCTAGCACCTTCAGAGTACTCAGGTACCAACCAAACATCAGTACATGATGGTACTCTAGCACCTTCAGAGTACTCAGGTACCAACCAAACATCAGTACATGATGGTACTCTAGCACCTTCAGAGTACTCAGGTACCAACCCAACGTCAGTACATGATGGTACTCTAGCACCTTCAGAGTACTCAGGTAACAACCAAACATCAGTACATGATGGTACTCTAGCACCTTCAGAGTACTCAGGTACCAACCAAACATCAGTACATGATGGTACTCTAGCACCTTCAGAGTACTCAGGTACCAACCCAACGTCAGTACATGATGGTACTCTAGCACCTTCAGAGTACTCAGGTACCAACCCAACGTCAGTACATGATGGTACTCTAGCACCTTCAGAGTACTCAGGTACCAACCAAACATCAGTACATGATGGTACTCTAGCACCTTCAGAGTACTCAGGTACCAACCCAACGTCAGTACATGATGGTACTCTAGCACCTTCAGAGTACTCAGGTACCAACCAAACATCAGTACATGATGGTACTCTAGCACCTTCAGAGTACTCAGGTACCAACCAAACATCAGTACATGATGGTACTCTAGCACCTTCAGAGTACTCAGGTACCAACCCAACGTCAGTAATATATATACACAAAAATTTAAGTTTTGGTTTAAGAAACTATATTACGAGAATTGGAATTTCAATATTCTCAATTTTTACTTTAATAAAACGACAAGTTAGGACCTTCACGGGTCAAAATTAAACTTCTTTTTCTAATTAAGATTTACCAGCGTTTATGGTTTGAAGCCGATCGGAAGAGCCATTCTCCAGTTATATCAGAGAACTCAAATTGTTCAGCAGAGTTGACATATTAATACTTACACGATTTATTATCAAACTGAAGCTTTCTTTGAGGAAAATATGTCAGGATTAAAAGTTTGAAGCTAGCCAGACGACGCATTCCCTAGGTATTGCAAATTACGTAAAAAAATCTGCAGTTACACTGCCTACATCCACAACAACGCTACATCCACTACAACGCTACATCCACTACAACGCTACATCCACTACAACGCTACATCCACTACAACGCTACGTCCACAACAACGCTACATCCACTACAACGATACATCCACTACAACGCTACATCCACTACAACGCTACATCCACAACAACGCTACATCCACAACAACGCTACATCCACAACAGCTCTACATCCACAACCGCTACATCCACAACAACGCTACATCCACAACAACGCTACATCCACTACAACGCTACATCCACTACAACGATACATCCACTACAACGCTACATCCACTACAATGCTACATCCACAACAACGCTACATCCACAACAACGCTACATCCACAACAACGCTACATCCACAACAACGCTACATCCACAACAACGCTACATCCACTACAATGCTACATCCACAACAACGCTACATCCACAACAACGCTACATCCACAACAACGCTACATCCACTACAACGCTACATCCACTACAACGCTACATCCACTACAACGCTACATCCACTACAACGCTACATCCACTACAACGCTACATCCACAACAACGCTACATCCACTACAACGCTACATCCACTACAAGGCTACATCCACTACAACGCTACATCCACTACAACGCTACATCCACAACAACGCTACATCCACAACAACGCTACATCCACAAAAACGCTACATCCACAACAGCTCTACATCCACAACCGCTACATCCACAACAACGCTACATCCACAACAATGCTACATCCACAACAACGCTACATCCACAACAACGCTACATTCACAACAACGCTACATCCACAACAACGCTACATCCACAACAACGCTACATCCACAACAACGCTACATCCACAACAACGCTACATCCACAACAACGCTACATCCACAACAACGCTACATCCACTACAACGCTACATCCACAACAACGCTACATCCACAACAACGCTACATCCACTACAACGCTACATCCACAACAACGCTACATCCACAACAACGCTACATCCACAACAACGCTACATCCACAACAACGCTACATCCACAACAACGCTACATCCACAACAACGCTACATCCACAACAACGCTACATCCACAACAACGCTACATCCACAACAACGCTACATCCACTACAACGCTACATACATAACAACGCTACATCCACAACAACGCTATATCCACAACAACGCTACATCCACAACAACGCTACATCCACAACAACGCTGCATCCACAAAAACGCTACAACCACAACAGCGCTACATCCACAACAACGCTACATCCACAACAACGCTACATCCACAACAACGCTACATCCACAACAACGCTACATCCACAACAACGCTGCATCCATAAAAACGCTACAACCACAACAGCGCTACATCCACAACAACGCTACATCCACAACAACGCTACATCCACTACAACGCTACATCCACAACAACGCTACATCCACTACAACGCTACATCCACAACAACGCTACATCCACAACAACGCTACATCCACAACAATGCTACATCCACAACAACGCTACATCAACTACAACGCTACATCCACAACAACGCTACATCCACAACAACGCTACATCCACAACAACGCTACATCCACAACAACGCTACATCCACAACAACGCTACATCCACAACAACGCTACATCCACAACAACGCTACATCCACAACAACGCTACATCCTCTTCCTAAGTTGCGGCCGCTGTTAAAGATGATACTCCAGGTGTTATATGATCCGTTAGGGTCATATTCCAGCTTCTTGGATCAAGAGCCCATCAGCAGTATTAAGGCATTCATTAGTCTTGAAACATTTCACTTGTTTAATAATGCCTCCTGGGATAAATAATAATAATAATAATAATAATAATAATAATAATAATAATAATAATAATAATAATAATAATAATAATAATAACTTTCCATTTTATGTTTAGATATTGCATAATGTTGCAAGAGTTCGTTCTTGATAAACGTAGCAGGTTATTTTGCCGTGAAGAACCGGCGTTATCTGCAGCGGACCTAATATAGCCGGACCATTATCAAGGTACACCTCGTAATGGAGGCCAAACTCGGGCAATTCTGGACCGTAAAGATGGCTGAATTCCCTGCATCATGGACCGCTGCCTTGCAATTATCAACGGGAGATGTTATCTCTCTCTGAGGTATGTAAAAGAGTGTTGTAGCCAGGGGCAGGGAGGGTAGCCAGCGCCACCATAACATGGTGCCATGTCCTCGTACTACTCTCTCTCTCCCTGGTGCACTAACTCCTTCCTTTGAACCTGCTACTCCCTCCTCTACCCAGTAACCAAGTCCGTAATTAATCAAATATTCAACCATAACACTCCCCCTCTCCCTACAGCCTTGCTCTACACCCTTCCTCTACACCCTTCCTCTACACCCTTCCTTTACACCCTTCCTCTACACCCTTCCTTTACACCCTTCCTCTACACCCTTCCTCTACACCCTTCCTTTACACCCTTCCTCTACACCCTTCCTCTACACCCTTCCTTTACATCCTTCCTCTACACCTTTCCCTTACACAATTCTCCTACACCTTTCCTCTGCTACCTCCCCTAAACCCTTCCTTACACTCTTCCCCTACCCACCTTCTCCTACACCCTTCCCCTACACCCTTCCTCTACACCCTTCCCCTACACCCTTCCTCTACACTCTTCCCCTACACGCTTCCCTTACACCCTTCCTCTACCCCTCCCCTTCACCCCCCCCCTTCGATTCCTGTAATGAGGCCCTTGAGAATCAAGAACCTCCTTGAACTAGGACCTCTAAGCCTGACCTATCCGAGCTCACCCTCCAGCTTCCTAACCCTAACCCTTCAGCCTCTTCCCCCTCACCCTCCAACCTCCTTGCCCTCACCTTCCAGCTTCCTCCCCCCCACCATTCATCCACATCCCCCTCTCCCACCAGTCTCCTCGACTTCACCCTCCGGCCTCCTTCCCTTTAATAATAATAATAATAATAATAATAATAATAATAATAATAATAATAATAATAATAATAATAATAATAATACCAATAATAATAATAATAATAATAATAATAATAATAATAATAATTATTATTATTATTATTATTATAATACCAATAATAATAATAATAATTATACGAATAATAATAATAATAATAATAATAATAATAATAATAATAATAATAATAATAATAATAATAATAATAATAATAATAATAATAATAATAATAATAATAATGGTTACTCCACTGTGGAGTAACAATGGGTCTCTCCCCATCATACTCTACTATACAAAACACTAATAATTACACCCATGAATTATCGCATATAAGTTTTCCCTTAATTACCCACATTAACCCATTACTTAGTTAATTGCTGCTCCATCCCCATGCCGCTAGGCTCCCCCTTCACTGACCAGGCTCATCCCATTCCCCATAGCCAGGCTCACCCCATTCCCCATGGCCAGATTCATCCCATTTCCCATGACCAGGCTCACCCCATCCCAAGACCAGGCTCACCACATCCGATTACCAGGCTCACCCCATTCCCCATGACCAGGCTCCCCCCATTCCCCATGACTAGGCTCATCCCATCCTCATAACCAGGCTACCTGGAGTCTACCTGGAGAGTATTCCGGGGATCAACGCCCCCGCAGCCCGGTCCACGACCAGGTTCACCCCATCCAGCCCCATACCTCCAGCCCCACATCTCCAGCCCCACACCTCCAGCCCCACACCTCCAGCCCCACACCTCCAGCCCCACACCTCCAGCACCACACCTCTAGCCCTACACCACCAGCCCCACACCTCCAGTCCAACACCTCCAGCTTCACACCTCTAGCCTCACACCTCCAGCCCCACACCTCCAGCCCCATACCTCCAGCCCCACACCTCCAGCCCCACACCTCCAACCCCACACCTCCAGCCCCACACCTCCAGCCTCACGCCTCCAGCCTCACACCTCCAGCCCCTTACGTCTAGCCCCACACCTCCGGCTTCACACTTCCAGCATCACACCTCCAGCTTCACACCTCCAGTCCCATACCTCCACCCTCATACTTCCAGGCCCACACCTCGAGCTTCACACCTCCAGCCCCGATCCTCCAACCCTACACCTCCAGCTTCACACCTCCAGTCCTACACCTCCAGCTTCACACCTCCAGTCCTACACCTCCAGTTTCACGCCTCCAGTCTAACACTTCAAGCTTCACACCTCCAGCCCCACACCTCCAGCTTCACACCTCCAGCCCCACACTTCCAGCTCCTGTCCAGTTTCACACCTCCAGCCCCACACTTCCAGTCCCACACCTCCAGTCCCACGGAAGGAAAGGCAAGGAAAGGGAAGGCAAGGCAAGGGAAAGGGTAGGGAAGATAAGGGGAAGAGTAGGGGAGGCAAAGGGAAGGGTAGGGAAGATAAGGGGAAGATTAGGGGAGGCAAAGGGAAGGGTAGGGAAGAGAAAGCTGAGGGATGTGTTACTTACCAGGAATTAGAAGTTGTTTCTCGGGTGAAGACTTACACCCACGTACACCCAGGCATGTACACCCAGGCATGTACACCCAGGCATGTACACCCAGGCATGTACACCCAGGCATGTACACCCAGGCATGTACACCCAGGCATGTACACCCAGGCATGTACACCCAGGCATGTACACCCAGGCATGTACACCCAGGCATGTACACCCAGGCATGTACACCCAGGCATGTACACCCAGGCATGTACACCCAGGCATGTACACCCAGGCATGTACACCCAGGCATGTACACCTAGGCATGTACACCCAGGCATGTACACCCAGGCATGTACACCCAGGCATGTACACCTAGGCATGTACACCCAGGCATGTACACCCAGGCATGTACACCCAGGCATGTACACCCAGGCATGTACACCTAGGCATGTACACCCAGGCATGTACACCCAGGCATGTACACCCAGGCATGTACACCCAGGCATGTACACCCAGGCATGTACACCCAGGCATGTACACCCAGGCATGTACACCCAGGCATGTACACCTAGGCATGTACACCCAGGCATGTACACCCAGGCATGTACACCTAGGCATGTACACCCAGGCATGTACACCCAGGCATGTACACCCAGGCATGTACACCCAGGCATGTACACCCAGGCATGTACACCCAGGCATGTACACCCAGGCATGTACACCCAGGCATGTACACCCAGGCATGTACACCCAGGCATGTACACCCAGGCATGTACACCCAGGCATGTACACCTAGGCATGTACACCCAGGCATGTACACCCAGGCATGTACACCCAGGCATGTACACCCAGGCATGTACACCCAGGCATGTACACCCAGGCATGTACACCCAGGCATGTACACCCAGGCATGTACACCTAGGCATGTACACCCAGGCATGTACACCCAGGCATGTACACCCAGGCATGTACACCTAGGCATGTACACCCAGGCATGTACACCTAGGCATGTACACCCAGGCATGTACACCCAGGCATGTACACCCAGGCATGTACACCCAGGCATGTACACCCAGGCATGTACACCCAGGCATGTACACCCAGGCATGTACACCTAGGCATGTACACCCAGGCATGTACACCTAGGCATGTACACCCAGGCATGTACACCCAGGCATGTACACCCAGGCATGTACACCCAGGCATGTACACCCAGGCATGTACACCCAGGCATGTACACCTAGGCATGTACACCCAGGCATGTACACCCAGGCATGTACACCCAGGCATGTACACCCAGGCATGTACACCCAGGCATGTACACCCAGGCATGTACACCCAGGCATGTACACCCAGGCATGTACACCTAGGCATGTACACCCAGGCATGTACACCCAGGCATGTACACCCAGGCATGTACACCCAGGCATGTACACCCAGGCATGTACACCCAGGCATGTACACCCAGGCATGTACACCCAGGCATGTACACCCAGGCACGTACACCCAGGCATGTACACCCAGGCATGTACACCCAGGCATGTACACCCAGGCATGTACACCCAGGCATGTACACCCAGGCATGTACACCCAGGCATGTACACCCAGGCACGTACACCCAGGCATGTACACCCAGGCATGTACACCTAGTCATGTACACCCAGGCATGTACACCCAGGCACGTACACCCAGGCACGTACACCCAGGCATGTACACCCAGGCACGTACACCCAGGCATGTACACCCAGGCATGTACACCTAGTCATGTACACCCAGGCATGTACACCCAGGCACGTACACCCAGGCATGTACACCCAGGCACGTACACCCAGGCATGTACACCCAGGCACGTACACCCAGGAATGTACACCCAGGCATGTACACCTAGTCATGTACACCCAGGCATGTACACCCAGGCATGTACACCCAGGCATGTACACCCAGGCATGTACACCCAGGCATGTACACCCAGGCATGTACACCCAGGCATGTACACCCAGGCATGTACACCCAGGCATGTACACCCAGGCATGTACACCCAGGCACGTACACCCAGGCATGTACACCCAGGCATGTACACCTAGTCATGTACACCCAGGCATGTACACCCAGGCACGTACACCCAGGCACGTACACCCAGGCATGTACACCCAGGCACGTACACCCAGGCATGTACACCCAGGCATGTACACCTAGTCATGTACTCCCAGGCATGTACACCCAGGCACGTACACCCAGGCATGTACACCCAGGCACGTACACCCAGGCATGTACACCCAGGCACGTACACCCAGGCATGTACACCCAGGCATGTACACCTAGTCATGTACACCCAGGCATGTACACCCAGGCATG
>NC_091317.1:6401795-6486795 GCF_038502225.1 Cherax quadricarinatus
AGTTAGCATATGAGAAGTTTTTACAAAGTAGAAGTGATGCAAGGAGGGAAGAGTATATGGAGAAAAAGAGAGAGGTTAAGAGAGTGGTGAAGCAATGTAAAAAGAGAGCAAATGAGAGAGTGGGTGAGATGTTATCAACAAATTTTGTTGAAAATAAGAAAAAGTTTTGGAGTGAGATTAACAAGTTAAGAAAGCCTAGAGAACAAATGGATTTGTCAGTTACAAATAGGAGAGGAGAGTTATTAAATGGAGAGTTAGAGGTATTGGGAAGATGGAGGGAATATTTTGAGGAATTGTTAAATGTTGATGAAGATAGGGAAGCTGTGATTTCGTGTATAGGGCAAGGAGGAATAACATCTTGTAGGAGTGAGGAAGAGCCAGTTGTGAGTGTGGGGGAAGTTCGTGAGGCAGTAGGCAAAATGAAAGAGGGTAAGGCAGCCGGGATTGATGGGATAAAGATAGAAATGTTAAAAGTAGGTGGGGATATAGTTTTGGAGTGGTTGGTGCAATTATTTAATAAATGTATGGAAGAGGGTAAGGTACCTAGGGATTGGCAGAGAGCATGCATAGTTCCTTTGTATAAAGGCAAAGGGGATAAAAGAGAGTGCAGAAATTATAGGGGGATAAGTCTGTTGAGTATACCTGGTAAAGTGTATAGTAGAGTTATAATTGAAAGAATTAAGAGTAAGACGGAGAATAGGATAGCAGATGAACAAGGAGGCTTTAGGAAAGGTAGGGGGTGTGTGGACCAGGTGTTTACAGTGAAACATATAAGTGAACAGTATTTAGATAAGGCTAAAGAGGTCTTTGTGGCATTTATGGATTTGGAAAAGGCGTATGACAGGGTGGATAGGGGGGCAATGTGGCAGATGTTGCAAGTGTATGGTGTAGGAGGTAGGTTACTGAAAGCAGTGAAGAGTTTTTACGAGGATAGTGAGGCTCAAGTTAGAGTATGTAGGAAAGAGGGAAATTTTTTCCCAGTAAAAGTAGGCCTTAGACAAGGATGTGTGATGTCACCGTGGTTGTTTAATATATTTATAGATGGGGTTGTAAGAGAAGTAAATGCGAGGGTCTTGGCAAGAGGCGTGGAGTTAAAAGATAAAGAATCACACACAAAGTGGGAGTTGTCACAGCTGCTCTTTGCTGATGACACTGTGCTCTTGGGAGATTCTGAAGAGAAGTTGCAGAGATTGGTGAATGAATTTGGTAGGGTGTGCAAAAAAAGAAAATTAAAGGTGAATACAGGAAAGAGTAAGGTTATGAGGATAACAAAAAGATTAGGTGATGAAAGATTGGATATCAGATTGGAGGGAGAGAGTATGGAGGAGGTGAACGTATTCAGATATTTGGGAGTGGACGTGTCGGCGGATGGGTCTATGAAAGATGAGGTGAATCATAGAATTGATGAGGGAAAAAGAGTGAGTGGTGCACTTAGGAGTCTGTGGAGACAAAGAACTTTGTCCTTGGAGGCAAAGAGGGGAATGTATAAGAGTATAGTTTTACCAACGCTCTTATATGGGTGTGAAGCGTGGGTGATGAATGTTGCAGCGAGGAGAAGGCTGGAGGCAGTGGAGATGTCATGTCTGAGGGCAATGTGTGGTGTGAATATAATGCAGAGAATTCGTAGTTTGGAAGTTAGGAGGAGGTGCGGGATTACCAAAACTGTTGTCCAGAGGGCTGAGGAAGGGTTGTTGAGGTGGTTCGGACATGTAGAGAGAATGGAGCGAAACAGAATGACTTCAAGAGTGTATCAGTCTGTAGTGGAAGGAAGGCGGGGTAGGGGTCGGCCTAGGAAAGGTTGGAGGGAGGGGGTAAAGGAGGTTTTGTGTGCGAGGGGCTTGGACTTCCAGCAGGCATGCGTGAGCGTGTTTGATAGGAGTGAATGGAGACAAATGGTTTTTAATACTTGACGTGCTGTTGGAGTGTGAGCAAAGTAACATTTATGAAGGGATTCAGGGAAACCGGCAGGCCGGACTTGAGTCCTGGAGATGGGAAGTACAGTGCCTGCACTCTGAAGGAGGGGTGTTAATGTTGCAGTTTAAAAACTGTAGTGTAAAGCACCCTTCTGGCAAGACAGTGATGGAGTGAATGATGGTGAAAGTTTTTCTTTTTCGGGCCACCCTGCCTTGGTGGGAATCGGCCAGTGTGATAATTAAAATAAAAAAAAATAACGAAAGGAACAGACTCAGAAGTGTCATTGTTTGCAGATGATGTGAACTTGATGAGAAGAATTCAATCAGACGAGGACCAGGCGGAACTACAAAGGGATCTGGACAGGCTGCAGACCTGGTCCAGAAACTGGCACTTGGAGTACATCCCCACCAAGTGCAAAGTCATGAAGATTGGGGAAGGGCAAAGAAGACCGCAGACCCTGTACGGTCTAAGGGGCTAGAGACTACAAATCTCACTCAAGGAAAAGGATCTTGGGGTAAGTATAACACCAGGTACATCTCCTGAGGCGCACATCAACCAAACAACTGCTACAGCATATGGGCGCCTAGCAAACCCAAGAATAACATTTATACATTTCAATAAGGAATCGTTCATTACCCTGTACACCGTGTGTGTCAGGCCTATGTTGGAGTATGCAGCACCAGTTTGGAACCCACACCTAGCCAAACATGTAAGGAAATTAAAGAAAGTGCAAAGGTTTGCAGCAAGACAACAGAAGGTCACAGATGGAAGTTGAAGACTCAGATCTATTACAGGGATGTTAGGAAGTATTACTTAAGTCACAGAGTTGTCAGGAAGTGGAACAGTCTGGGAAGTGATGTAGTGGAGGTAGGATCCATACATAGCTTTACGAAGAGGTACGATAAAGCTCCTGGAGCAGGAAGAGTGCCCTAGTAGCGACCAGTGAAGAGGCAGGGCCAGGAGCTGTGAATCGACCCCTGCAACAACAACTAGGTGAGTACAACTAGGTGAATACACTCACGTGGAGTGGGAAAGGTAACTGGAAGGAAAGTGAGTGAGATGATGAGATACATAGCTGGGAAGTGCCGGGAGGTAGACGACTTCAAACCCAGAAGGCATTTCTGAAATGGTAACGGCAAAGACAAAGAGAACCCCTGGTTGAACCAGACACACAGAGAGGTAATAAACAGAAGTATAAGAGCGTGGAAAACTATAGGAAGTAAAGGAACGATGAAAACAGGGAAGTGAGTAGAGTAGCCAGAAATGATGAATATGCAAGGTTGATTAGAGAGGCTGAGAGACAGCTCCCCCAACCTCCACCCATCACTCCCCTCCGCCCAGGATTGAACTCAGGTCCTTCAGTCATAAGCCGAATGTGCTAGAATGTAACCGTGCATGGTAACATCAGTGATGGTACAATATATGATGTCAGGTCTCAGTACTGCCAGCACTGGCCAAAAATAAGTATTTACTTCTCACTCTTCATCCTTCGCCTTCATCCTCCAACTTTAATCCTTCATGCTTCCTCCATTGAGAATGTAAGAATATGAAGTTATTGTGCCCCTTGAATGGGGCCCGATGTTTATAGTGTATATTGTATTTATAAATTTATTTTTTCATATAATTTTATATTGCCGATATTTTCATTAATAGCTAAAATAAAAATATCTTGCTTTATATTATTATTTGACTTATATTAACTATGTATGTAAGTAGGATGTAACATATTACACTTCTCTCTGTGCTCGCTGTTGAAGAGTTGTGATTGGCTGTCCACCGTCGCAAACTGCCTTGCTAACTACCGCTCGTTTGTTTGTGTCAGGCGGTACCTCGCGCCATCGCTGGAGTAGCACAAGCGAGTCACGTGATCTCACCTGACGTGAGGCTTGCAGTCCATACCTCTCTCTCTCTCTCCATCTACTTCTAGTTCTAGAAACATCTCTTCAGGAATCTCTCTCGTCTCTGGCTGTTTGTTCGTTTTTTAGACTGTTTTGGTAGAGTATGGTTGCACTGGTGAGTTCGAAAAGTACCTCTTGCTCAGACTCAGTGGTATTGACGTTTTGCAGAGGTTGAGTGTCATGTGGAGACACTCTTCAACGCTGGTCCCAAGCTGAAGCTTCTGATCTACTTTGTGTGGCATCTGCGCACCGTCGTAGTCGATGATTTGGTTATGCTGAACTTAGATTCAATATTAAGGGAGTTTTGTGCCTTATATGAAGGATCTGCTGATGGTCCTCACTTAGGTTCGTTATTTTATCTCCTTGTTCCTGACGCTGTGCTACTGCTTGTTACGTTACTACTGTTTGGCGAATGTTTCGCCATTTTGTACAAGCAAGCTGTTTAGATTGCCTTGATGGTCGAGAAGATAGATTATTTGAGGACTTATTGTTAGTCACTATTTAAGTCTATTTCTAGTCAAGTCTTACTGAGACATTATGAGCACTCTGAGCACATACACATTCATACACTTGTATATATCTGTATTATTCGTATTCAAGAGTATATCTCATCATAATACTCACAATTTGTACTATAAGAAAAGTGCCCTCAGCACTATATTACCATATGTACAATTCAATATTACACTACAAGAGATGTGAAGGAGCTTATATCTTAAACTATGTGATATTTATTATCCACCTAGACACCTAAAGATCTCAAATTTTATTTCGTTGGATTATTATCACATTGTTATAATCCCAAAACTCTATTAATATTTCACTAAACTGAAGGGATAACTAGACGTGATCTTATCCTGACAACTTGTTACGTAAACCAGAACAGAATGTTAGAGGGGGAAACCTTCTAGTATTCTCTGGAGATGTCTATACTTTATAGATATCGTCTTGTTGCAACAGAAGCTCAAAAAGTATGTAGGAATGCGAAAAGTTGTTAATAAGTAAACAGAACATGTTTTCGAAGATACTAGATTCTTTGAAGATGTGCTCATTTACGCACGAAAGTCCTCAGTACATTTGTTTATTTTTTTCACTGAAGTATTACTGCCTGAGCTTGCTACCATCTGCAGCTCATAAGACTGCCATCCCCACGAGCCCCTTTGAAGCGGGGTAGATGGCAGACCAGAGGCCTAGCTTCTCCCTGCGACCCCCGTGAGGGCGGGGACTGTGGCTAGGCCTGGGGACACTTGGTCCCAAAGATGAGGAGGTTCTAAACCTCCTCCCATGGGTGACTTAAGTCTCGAGACACTCCCCAGATAGGGAGCCAAGGCCGGGTCACCACTACTTGGAAAAGACCCGGGCCGGGAGAATACCGGCGAATAAAAAAAAAAAAAAAAAAAAAGAAGTATTTTGTGTATGTGTAACGAACACGTTATACGCATTTAACATATACAGTGAATGTTAACTGAATTCAAGCGCTTTCTGATCTCTAGATAATGAATTTAGAGACAGAAAGAATTATATTTAAGTAAGTTTTTCCTCAAGTGAGCTTTAACCATCTACTTCTTTTTCTCATTCACGTTCTCAAGGTAATACTTCATGAGCACTTCTCTCCATAACTTGATAATACACCTTCTGAGCGACTTTTCAACTGGTATACATTGGAATATTTATTTCTGTGCAATACCTCAAGGTCTGATACCTCGTCTGGTTGACTTAAATATTAGTTATCTGTGTAGACGTCAGTCTGTCATTTTTTAAAAGAAATTTGAAATGTAGTTTCAATACGCTGTATATACTGCACACTGTACTGTTATTACTTTTAAGTTCAATAAATTAAGAGGGTTTGTGAGGACAGATACACTTCTCAGCTGACTGAGTTAGGGAAGGTGAGGCTATGTCAGACTTTGCTACATTTCTAAGATACGAAGCTACTTAGTATTATAAGCCTAAACTTGTTAAGACAGGATACATTAAATATGTATGACGAAGGCATACATACTTAATGTATCCTAGTATTAATAGCTTTCACTCACTAAGGTAATTAAAGCTGGTACAATGATGATCCATACCTCTAATTTTGCATCCATACATAAACTGTTTTATTTTTCCCATCAAGTCCACGTACGACAGAGGATGTAAGACACTGCACAGTGACTTACATGAATACAATCAATTTTTCTGGCTGTGTTCATGGGAAAAAAAGATAAACAACAAATGCCTAGTCAAAGAAAATGTACATATATCGTTCTTTTCACGTATTTATCCAATATATAAGTGTGTTTAGTGAACAGTTTTGTTGTACAGGAAGTACAACTGTTGTACAGGAAGTACAACTGTTGTACAGGAAGTACAACAGTTGTACAGGAAGTACAACAGTTGTACAGGAAGTACAACAGTTGTACAGGAAGTACAACTGTTGTACAGGAAGTACAACAGTTGTACAGGAAGTACAACAGTTGTACAGGAAGTACAACAGTTGTACAGGAAGTACAACTGTTGTACAGGAAGTACAACTGTTGTACAGGAAGTACAACAGTTGTACAGGAAGTACAACTGTTGTACAGGAAGTACAACTGTTGTACAGGAAGTACAACTGTTGTACAGGAAGTACAACAGTTGTACAGGAAGTACAACTGTTGTACAGGAAGTACAACTGTTGTACAGGAAGTACAACAGTTGTACAGGAAGTACAACTGTTGTACAGGAAGTACAACTGTTGTACAGGAAGTACCATTGTTGTACAGGAAGTACAACTGTTGTACAGGAAGTACCATTGTTGTACAGGAAGTACAACTGTTGTACAGGAAGTACCATTGTTGTACAGGAAGTACAACTGTTGTACAGGAAGTACAACTGTTGTACAGGAAGTACAACTGTTGTACAGGAAGTACCATTGTTGTACAGGAAGTACAACTGTTGTACAGGAAGTATCATTGTTGTACAGGAAGTACAACTGTTGTACAGGAAGTACAACTGTTGTACAGGAAGTATCATTGTTGTACAGGAAGTACAACTGTTGTACAGGAAGTACAACTGTTGTACAGGAAGTACCATTGTTGTGCAGGAAGTACAACTGTTGTACAGGAAGTACAACTGTTGTACAGGAAGTACCATTGTTGTACAGGAAGTACAACTGTTGTACAGGAAGTACAACTGTTGTACAGGAAGTACCATTGTTGTACAGGAAGTACAACTGTTGTACAGGAAGTACAACTGTTGTACAGGAAGTATCATTGTTGTACAGGAAGTACAACTGTTGTACAGGAAGTACAACTGTTGTACAGGAAGTATCATTGTTGTACAGGAAGTACAACTGTTGTACAGGAAGTACAACTGTTGTACAGGAAGTACCATTGTTGTGCAGGAAGTACAACTGTTGTACAGGAAGTACAACTGTTGTACAGGAAGTACCATTGTTGTACAGGAAGTACAACTGTTGTACAGGAAGTACAACTGTTGTACAGGAAGTACCATTGTTGTACAGGAAGTACAACTGTTGTACAGGAAGTATCATTGTTGTACAGGAAGTACAACTGTTGTACAGGAAGTACCATTGTTGTACAGGAAGTACATCTGTTTTACAGGAAGTACAACTGTTGTACAGGAAGTACAACTGTTGTACAGGAAGTACAACTGTTGTACAGGAAGTATCATTGTTGTACAGGAAGTACAACTGTTGTACAGGAAGTACAACTGTTGTACAGGAAGTACCATTGTTGTACAGGAAGTACAACTGTTGTACAGGAAGTACAACTGTTGTACAGGAAGTACAACTGTTGTACAGGAAGTACCATTGTTGTACAGGAAGTACAATTGTTGTACAGGAAGTACAACTGTTGTACAGGAAGTACCATTGTTGTACAGGAAGTACAACTGTTGTACAGGAAGTACAACTGTTGTACAGGAAGTACCATTGTTGTACAGGAAGTACAACTGTTGTACAGGAAGTACAACAGTTGTACAGGAAGTACAACACTTGTACAGGAAGTACAACACTTGTACAGGAAGTACAACACTTGTACAGGAAGTACAACACTTGTACAGGAAGTACAACACTTGTACAGGAAGTACAACAGTTGTACAGGAAGTACAACACTTGTACAGGAAGTACAACAGTTGTACAGGAAGTACAACAGTTGTACAGGAAGTACAACAGTTGTACAGGAAGTACAACAGTTGTACAGGAAGTACAACTGTTGTACAGGAAGTACAACAGTTGTACAGGAAGTACAACACTTGTACAGGAAGTACAACAGTTGTACAGGAAGTACAACAGTTGTACAGGAAGTACAACTGTTGTACAGGAAGTACAACAGTTGTACAGGAAGTACAACAGTTGTACAGGAAGTACAACTGTTGTACAGGAAGTACAACACTTGTACAGGAAGTACAACACTTGTACAGGAAGTACAACACTTGTACAGGAAGTACAACAGTTGTACAGGAAGTACCAGTGCAGTAGATCTGCTGAACTTATTTAATTACGCTGATGTATGATCCAAGGATTTTGAGCTGCCCTTTCCATGAACTGAATCTTCCGTTCCTAAAGGCGCTGTATGACAATACGGGTTTAGCGCTCCCTTCTTGAAGTTTGACAGTACTGTAAATAAGATACTAAAGGTCTCCTTGATCTTCAAGGTTTGTTGATCAAGGGAAGTGGATGTGTGATCTAACTGCTGAATACTCTACTTCTCCACACTCGCTGTATGACCCTTACGAGTTTAACGCTCCTCCAATAATACAAAGGGCCCCTTCGAAGGGAGGCGTGCATTATAATGCACCCACAGCTATGTACGCACATCACGTACGCACCCAGGCAGGTGCTTACATTACGCAAACATACGCACACGTACTAACAAACATTATAAATGTACACGGTAAGTATACATATATACATGTGTATATGTACACACGTACAACGTACACACACTTCTACATTAATGGTCATGTACTACTGGAAACAGCCACGCAAATCCCGAAGATTTTCAGAAGGCGCGCGCGCGCTGCCTACAAGGTACCGCAAGTCGCATGCGGCAACAGGCTGATTGATCATATCATTAGCCATCCTGGAGTAACAGGGCAGCGGGGGCGATGACGCCCGGAATAAACCAAAAGGTCGATTACAGATAGATTGATCCAAGGAAGCGGAGTCGAAACTTATACGCAAATTCACTTTGTAACTGACAGACAAGGCTCCGGTTGACGGAGTTGACAGTAGAGCTGCCATCAATCTCTTGACCGATAGCAATAGATAGTGGTGATATCTAGGTTCGTAAGTGTTAAGACTGGCGAAGATAAGGAATCACTACGACGACGCTCGATTACTCAAACGCGATTAGAGATCGTTCTTTATTATCAATAATAATAAAAATAATAGCATACCTTTGATGAGTTGATTATGAGTTTACTTTTGATGAGTTGATGATGATTTTACTTTTGATGAGTTGATGAGTTTACCTGTGATGAGTTTCGAGTCTTATTACTCCTGGAGCCCGGCCATGGGCCATGACACAGCATGGCACGGCATGGCACGGCACGGCACGGCATGGCATGGCAGGGCAAAGCGCGGCACGGCACGGCATGGCACGGCACGGCACGGCATGGCACGGCATGGCACGGCAGCATAACCCAGGTCCCATGAATTATTTTAATCATTCATACAATCACTCTCTCATTTACACAATGTACAAATTTAGTGATGCAAGACGTCTTCACCGCCGCATTTCTGGTATGTATTAGCACAGACATTAAGAACCACTGCTCAACAAACCTCACACTGACATAACCTCTAAATATGACCTTAACCTAAACAAAACCTCCTAAAAATAAACTGATATCTTTAAATCGGTTTTAATAAACCTACATGTGGCTTCACTGTGGGAGGGAAGACTGTAATGAGAACTACTGGGATAAACAAAGAGTTTTATGTTTGGTTTGAGACAAACCCCCACGAGTTCACACTAACATTATTACCAAACATCAACCTTACTGTCATCTATTAAATAAAAGAAATTTAAACATAAACATGAACAAAATAAGTCGTACGACTCTGAAAGCTGTTGATAAAAAGTTAAATTCAAACCTTTCGAGACAAAAAGAATTCTTCAATACTTTAGATTTTAATATTGCGCTAGTACAATAATCCATGACTTAGAGACTAAATTAAACTCTTACTGTATATATACTGAGACACACTGTACACCTCTTTATCTCAGTCAGGAATAATACTACACACAAACGACCTACTTCAAGGCCGGTGGAGACTCCACTGCTCAACTACAAAACAAAGAATACACAAACAACCCGCACGTAGAAGAGAGGAGCCCACGACGACGCCTCGGTCCGACTTGGACCATTTACAAAGTCACACTAACGATAAGGAGAGAAGGGTTGTTTGTGTATTGTTCCAGTCACAGTATTGTGCCTTTTTTTATTATTTAGAAACCAAAGAACTTTCATTGCCCCTATATTTTCAATCAGTCTGAACTACTGGGAATGCTTAAAATATTCCCCGTAGTTCAGACTGCATTCCTGGAGGGACTAGTGCCAGACCTCCACACCTGAGTTCCTCCGTGTGAGCGCAAGAATAAAAAGGCAGGAGAGCGACGAGGACACCACACAACTTGATAAATGTTAGAAGATAATATTGTAGCTAAGCCTTCAAACCCGTGTTATTAAACATACAAACTGATATAAAATCTACATATTCTATGTTTGTGTCTATGCTCGCAAGCAACTTTGTGTAAGAATTGTCATAAACCCGTCAGGGTCACAGAGCTGTACAACAACGCTGTTTGGCCCTCACGGGTTTAACACTTCACCATCATTATAATAATCCTGCGTATCACGTAACTGCCTTGAAGTTAGTAAATTGCTCTTGGATCCAAGGCATTACAGACACCCCTCTTTCTCCTTGGATCAAACCTATCTCCTATTTCTCAGATGCTGTATGATCTTTACGGGTTTAGCGCTTCTCCATACTGCGGGTACCCTGCCGTCAACAACTTGTAAAACAAAAAATGTTCAGAATGTAATGAAATTGTTCGTAGTGTGTTACGTGGTGTTACTGTGTGTTACGTGGTGTTACTGTGTGTTACGTGGTGTTATTGTGTGTTACGTGGTGTTACTGTGTGTTACGTGGTGTTACTGTGTGTTACGTTGTGTTACTGTGTTTAGTTGTGTTACTGTGTTACGTGGTGTTACTGTGTTACGTGGTGTTACTGTGTGTTACGTGGTGTTACTGTGTTACGTGGTGTTACTGTGTGTTACGTGGTGTTACTGTGTGTTACGTGGTGTTACTGTGTGTTACGTGGTGTTACTGTGTTACGTGGTGTTACTGTGTTACGTGGTGTTACTGTGTGTTACGTGGTGTTACTGTGTTACGTGGTGTTACTGTGTTACGTGGTGTTACTGTGTTACGTGGTGTTACTGTGTGTTAAGTGGTGTTACTGTGTGTTACGTGGTGTTACTGTGTGTTACGTGGTGTTACTGTGTGTTACGTGGTGTTACTGTGTTACGTGGTGTTACTGTGTTACGTGGTGTTACTGTGTGTTACGTGGTGTTACTGTGTGCTACGTGGTGTTACTGTGTGTTACGTGGTGTTACTGTGTGTTAGGTGGTGTTACTGTGTGTTACGTGGTGTTACTGTGTTACGTGGTGTTACTGTGTGTTACGTGGTGTTACTGTGTTACGTGGTGTTACTGTGTGTTACGTGGTGTTACTGTGCTACGTGGTGTTACTGTGTGTTACGTGGTGTTACTGTGTTACGTGGTGTTACTGTGTGTTACGTGGTGTTACTGTGTTACGTGGTGTTACTGTGTGTTACGTGGTGTTACTGTGTTACGTGGTGTTACTGTGTGTTACGTGGTGTTACAGTGTTACGTGGTGTTACTGTGTGTTACCTGATTTTACTGTGTGTTACGTGGTGTTACTGTATGTTACGTGGTGTTACTGTGTTACGTGGTGTTACTGTGTTACGTGGTGTTACTGTGTTACGTGGTGTTACTGTGTTACGTGGTGTTACTGTGTTACGTGGTGTTACTGTGTGTTACGTGGTGTTACTGTGTGTTACGTGGTGTTACTGTGTGTTACGTGGTGTTACTGTGTGTTACGTGGTGTTACTGTGTTACGTGGTGTTACTGTGTTACGTGGTGTTACTGTGTTACGTGGTGTTACTGTGTGTTACGTGGTGTTACTGTGTTACGTGGTGTTACTGTGTTACGTGGTGTTACTGTGTGTTACGTGGTGTTACTGTGTTACGTGGTGTTACTGTGTGTTACGTGGTGTTACTGTGTGTTACGTGGTGTTACTGTGTGTTACGTGGTGTTACTGTGTTACGTGGTGTTACTGTGTGTTACGTGGTGTTACTGTGTGTTACGTGGTGTTACTGTGTTACGTGGTGTTGCTGTGTGTTACGTGGTGTTACTGTGTTACGTGGTGTTACTGTGTGTTACGTGGTGTTACTGTGTGTTACGTGGTGTTACTGTGTGTTACGTGGTGTTACTGTGTATTACGTGGTGTTACTGTGTGTTACGTGGTGTTACTGTGTGTTACGTGGTGTTACTGTGTGTTACGTGGTGTTACTGTGTGTTACGTGGTGCTACTGTGTGTTAGGTGGTGTTACTGTGTGTTACGTGGTGTTACTGTGTTACGTGGTGTTACTGTGTGTTACGTGGTGTTACTGTGTGTTACGTGGTGTTACTGTGTGTTACGTGGTGTTACTGCGTGTTACGTGGTGTTACTGTGTGTTACGTGGTGTTACTGTGTGTTACGTGGTGTTACTGTGCTACGTGGTGTTACTGTGTTACGTGGTGTTACTGTGTGTTACGTGGTGTTACTGTGTTACGTGGTGTTACTGTGTGTTACGTGGTGTTACTGTGTGTTACGTGGTGTTACTGTGTGTTACGTGGTGTTACTGTGTGTTACGGGGTGTTACTGTGTTACGTGGTGTTACTGTGTGTCAGGTGGTGTTACTGTGTGTTACGTGGTGTTACTGTGTGTTACGTGGTGTTACTGTGTGTTACGTGGTGTTACTGTGTGTTACGTGGTGTTACTGTGTTACGTGGTGTTACTGTGTGTCAGGTGGTGTTACTGTGTGTTACGTGGTGTTACTGTGTTACGTGGTGTTACTGTGTGTTACGTGGTGTTACTGTGTGTTACGTGGTGTTACTGTGTGTTACGTGGTGTTACTGTGTGTTACGTGGTGTTACTGTGTGTTACGTGGTGTTACTGTGTGTTACGTGGTGTTACTGTGTTACGTGGTGTTACTGTGTTACGTGGTGTTACTGTGTTACGTGGTGTTACTGTGTGTTACGTGGTGTTACTGTGTGTTACGTGGTGTTACTGTGTGTTACGTGGTGTTACTGTGTGTTACGTGGTGTTACTGTGTGTTACGTGGTGTTACTGTGTGTTACGTGGTGTTACTGTGTGTTACGTGGTGTTACTGTGTGTTACGTGGTGTTACTGTGTTACGTGGTGTTACTGTGTTACGTGGTGTTACTGTGTTACGTGGTGTTACTGTGTGTTACGTGGTGTTACTGTGTTACGTGGTGTTACTGTGTTACGTGGCGTTACTGTGTGTTACGTGGTGTTACTGTGTGTTACGTGGTGTTACTGTGTGTTACGTGGTGTTACTGTGTTACGTGGTGTTACTGTGTTACGTGGTGTTACTGTGTGTTACGTGGTGTTACTGTGTTACGTGGTGTTACTGTGTGTTACGTGGAGTTACTGTGTGTTACGTAGTGTTACTGTGTGTTACGTTGTGTTACTGTGTGTTACGTGGGGTTACTGTGTGTTACGTGGTGTTACAGTGTGTTACGTGGTGTTACTGTGTGTTACGTGGTGTTACTGTGTGTTACGTGGTGTTACTGTGTGTTACGTGGTGTTACTGTGTGTTACGTGGTGTTACTGTGTTACGTGGTGTTACTGTGTTACGTGGTGTTACTGTGTTACGTGGTGTTACTGTGTGTTACGTGGTGTTACTGTGTTACGTGGTGTTACTGTGTTACATGGTGTTACTGTGTGTTACGTGGTGTTACTGTGTGTTACGTGGTGTTACTGTGTGTTACGTGGTGTTACTGTGTGTTACGTGGTGTTACTGTGTTACGTGGTGTTACTGTGTGTTACGTGGTGTTACTGTGTTACGTGGTGTTACTGTGTGTTACGTGGTGTTACTGTGTGTTACGTAGTGTTACTGTGTGTTACGTGGTGTTACTGTGTGTTACGTGGTGTTACTGTGTGTTACGTGGTGTTACTGTGTGTTACGTGGTGTTACTGTGTGTTACGTGGTGTTACTGTGAGTTACGTGGTGTTACTGTGTGTTACGTGGTGTTACTGTGTGTTACGTGGTGTTACTGTGTGCTACGTGGTGTTACTGTGTGTTACGTGGTGTTACTGTGTGTTACGTGGTGTTACTGTGTGTTACGTGGTGTTACTGTGTGTTACGTGGTGTTAGTGTTGCGTGGTATTAACGTTACAAGGTGTTACTGTGTTACGTAGTGTTGCTTTAAGGTGTGCTACGTGGTGTTACTGCGTGTTACGTGGTGCTTTGTTTTGCGTGGTGTTATTGTGTATTTTGTGGTGCTACTATGTGTTGCGTGGTATTACTGTGTTACGTCGTGTTACTGTGTGCTTCGTTGTGTTACTGTGTGTTAGGTAGTGCTACTGTGTGTTACGTGTTGTTATTGCGTGTTACGTGGTGTTACTGTGTGTTACGTGGTGTTACTGTGTGTTACTTTGTGTTACTTTGTGTCTTATTCTGTTACATAAAAACATAAGAAAGAAGGAACATTGCATAAGGTCTACTGGCCCATGCGAGGCAGGTCCATGTCACCCCCGACTTAGACCCACCTAGTCAGGTCACATCCACTTAAGGAAGGGGCACGGCTTCTGACCCACTAGCACAAGCTACTCAGGTCCAGTTCACACTCACCCACACCCACTCATGTATTTATCTAACCTATTTTTAAAACTACACAATGTTTTAGCTTCTATGACGGTACTCTAATACTAAACCAGTGCTTTCCTATATAGCATTGTTAGTGTCGGCAAGCCTAACACTATTTTTGTGCTCCCTAAGTCTGTCAGAAAGAGATCGACCAGTTTCTCCGAAGTATTGAAGAGGACAGGAGGAGCAAGGAATAGAGTAGACACCAGGAACATCTGTAGAGGGAGGAGAGGTATGAACGAGATTAGTGCGAAGAGTGTTAGTCTGGCGGAAGGTAAGCTTGACATCAAGCTTACCTTCCGCCAGACTAACACTCTTCGCACTAATCTCGTTCATACCTCTCCCTCTACAGATGTTCCTGGTGTCTACATTATTTAGTTTATATGTGGCATGGTTATTTACCTGTCCTACATTTAGAACTTTGCATTTGTCAATATTAAACTGCATCTGCCACTTCTCCGACCACTGCATCAGTCTATTCAAATCATCTTGGAGTGCTCTAGTGTCCTCATTAGAATGAATTGGACGGCCTAGTTTGGTGTCATCAACAAACTTGCTTATGTCGCTATTTATTCCCTCATCCATGTCGTTTATGTAAATTGTGAACAAGGGGCCAAACACTGACCCCTGTGGCACACCGCTTGTGACGTGCCCCCATTCTGATTTCTCCCTATTTATGCAAACTCTCTGCTGCCTATTGTCAACCATGCCTCTACCCAGGATAACATTTCTTCCTATTCTGTGTGCCTTAAGTTTCCTTAATAGCCTCTGATGTGGAACTCTATCGAAAGCCTCACTGAAGTCCATATACACAATTTCATATTCATTACCATGATCTATCTCCTCAAATATCTTAGTAAAAAAAGTTAGTAAATTCGTAAGACAGGAACGCCCCTTTGTAAAACCGTGATGAGATCATTAATCAATTTATGCCTTTCAAAATGGCTACATATTGCCTCGTGTGGCATGCAAAGAGTACGTAACCTTTATTCGGCGCATGTACACACCCTCATTGAAAGGCTATCTTCCCCAAACAGCAAACCAGGTACTAAGGGTTGATGATGGGGCCCCATCGTTCAATCAGTACCCAGGTTCCTGCCAATGAGAAGATGGTTTTGGCAATCGCAGAGGTGTTGTGTGTACCACCCACCTGTCTGCCCTTGTCATTCCTATTCTAGAGCTGGTTGAAGCACGATCTGCTCTCTAGTGGCTTCTATTCTACCTTGCTTACCGTGGAGTGCACTAATACCTATTGTTGTACAAAGTGTACATACTTCTGTTCTAAATTGGCTAAAGATAATACAAGTCAAAAGTTTTTCTGCTGTGTTTATCTTGCTCCCTTTACACCCAGGATAATAGGCCTTTGGGACTCCTGGGTTGTAATACCTCGGCAATTATTGATTCCATAAATTTTCCCACTATGGAGGTAACGCTTATTGGTCTATAGTTCGAAGCTATGGATCTGTCACCTGCCTTGTAAATAGGTATTACATTTGCCATTTTCCACTTGTCTGGCACTATGCCAGTTTGTAGTGATATGTTAAAAAGATTAGCCAAAGGTTTGCTAAGTTCCTATTTACATTCCTTTAAAACCCTTGCAAACAGTTCATCAGGGCCTGGGGATTTGTTAGGTTTTAATTTATCTATTTGCCTAAGGACCATGTCACTTGTGACCCTAATCGTGCATAGTTTATTATCGTCCTGTTCTACATAATTTATTATTTCTGGAATTTCGCTAGTATCTTCCTGGTGTTACTGTGTGTTACGTGGTGTTATCGTGTGTTACGTGGTGTTGCTTTGTGTAATGTGGTGTTATTGTGCTACGTTGTGTTATTGTGTGTTACGCTATGTTACTGTGTGTTACGTTGTGTTACTGTGTGTTACGTGGCGTTACTGCGCGTTGCGTGGTGTTGCTTTGTGTAATGTAGTGTTATTGTGCTACGTTGTGTTATTGTGTGTTACGTTGTGTTACTGTGTGTTACGTGGAGTTACTGTGTGTTACGTGATCGTAAGGTGTCTTATGTGGTAATGGTGTTATGTTATGTGGTTTTATTGTATGTTAAGTGATTTATTATGTTGTCTGTTACATGGATGAAACGATGATATTGTTTATGTAATGTGTTGTGTGGTATTGTGTTATGTGGTGCTATCGTGTGTTATGTGGTATTATTGTGTGTTATATGGTGCTATCGTGTGTTATGTGGTATTATTGTGTGTTATATGGTGCTATTAAGTGTTATGTGGTGTTACTGTGCTCTGTGTTGTGATACTGAGTGTTAGATTGTGTTACTGTGTGGTATATAGTGTTACAGTGGGTAATGTGGAGTTACTGGACAATTTATTTTCGTTTACGCTACAATAACGCGCACCGTTTTCCTTTACGCTTGGCTAAATAACGTTTTCTATAATGAACGTTTCTTCTCTGTTGTTGGTGCAGGGTTCTTGATTCAAGGAATAGGATCAGATTGAAAGGAAAAGAGAGAGCGAAAGAGAGAGAGAGAGAGAGAGAGAGAGAGAGAGAGAGAGAGAGAGAGAGAGAGAGAGAGAGAGAGAGAGAGAGAGAGAGAGAGAGAGAGAGAGAGAGAGAGAGAGAGAGAGAGAGAGAGAGAGAGAGAGAGAGAGAGAGAGAGAGCTCAGTATAAGAGAAATAAGTCACTCTGCTTGACTTCCTAGGGTTATCCTGGGTTATCCTGGGTTATCCTGGGTTATCAATCTCTGGGGTTAAAATCGAGAAAGTTTTATATCACTGGCGTCTGCAAGATGCCAGGATAGCAAGTAGCAGCTACCACCACCTGCCCTTTATATGTGGAGGAGCCTCAACACAGGCTCCTCCATGTATGTAACTGGTATTGCCCCACTGGTATTGTAACTGGTATTGCCCCACTGGTATTGTAACTGGTATTGCCACACTGGTATGTAACTGGTATTGCCACACTGGTATGTAACTGGTATTGCCCCACTGGTATGTAACTGGTATTGCCCCACTGGTATGTAACTGGTATTGCCCCACTGGTATGTAACTGGTATTGCCCCACTGGTATGTAACTGGTATTGCCACTCTGGTATGTAACTGGTATTGCCCCACTGGTATGTAACTGGTATTGCCACTCTGGTATGTAACTGGTATTGCCACACTGGTATGTAACTGGTATTGCCACTCTGGTATGTAACTGGTATTGCCCCACTGGTATGTAACTGGTATTGCCACACTGGTATGTAACTGGTATTGCCACACTGGTATGTAACTGGTATTGCCCCACTGGTATGTAACTGGTATTGCCCCACTGGTATGCAACTGGTATTGCCCCACTGGTATGTAACTGGTATTGCCACTCTGGTATGTAACTGGTATTGCCACACTGGTATGTAACTGGTATTGCCCCACTGGTATGTAACTGGTATTGCCCCACTGGTATGTAACTGGTATTGCCACACTGGTATGTAACTGGTATTGCTCCACTGGTATGTAACTGGTATTGCCCCACTGGTATGTAACTGGTATTGCCCCACTGGTATGTAACTGGTATTGCTCCACTGGTATTGTAACTGGTATTGCCCCACTGGTATGTAACTGGTATTGCCCCACTGGTATGTAACTGGTATTGCTCCACTGGTATGTAACTGGTATTGCCCCACTGGTATGTAACTGGTATTGCTCCACTGGTATGTAACTGGTATTGCCCCACTGGTATTGTAACTGGTATTGCCTCACTGGTATGTAACTGGTATTGCCACACTGGTATTGTAACTGGTATTGCCACACTGGTATGTAACTGGTATTGCCCCACTGGTATTGTAACTGGTATTGCCCCACTGGTATGTAACTGGTATTGCTACACTGGTATTGTAACTGGTATTGCCACACTGGTATTGTAACTGGTATTGCCACACTGGTATGTAACTGGTATTGCCACACTGGTATTGTAACTGGTATTGCCACACTGGTATGTAACTGGTATTGCCTCACTGGTATTGTAACTGGTATTGCCACACTGGTATTGTAACTGGTATTGCCACACTGGTATGTAACTGGTATTGCCTCACTGGTATGTAACTGGTATTGCCACACTGGTATGTAACTGGTATTGCCACACTATTATGTAACTGGTATTGCCCCACTGGTATTGTAACTGGTATTGCCCCACTGGTATGTAACTGATATTGCCACACTGGTATTGTAACTGGTATTGCCACACTGGTATTGTAACTGGTATTGCCACACTGGTATGTAACTGGTATTGCCACACTGGTATTGTAACTGGTATTGCCACACTGGTATGTAACTGGTATTGCCTCACTGGTATTGTAACTGGTATTGCCACACTGGTATTGTAACTGGTATTGCCACACTGGTATGTAACTGGTATTGCCTCACTGGTATGTAACTGGTATTGCCACACTGGTATGTAACTGGTATTGCCACACTGGTATGTAACTGGTATTGCCCCACTGGTATTGTAACTGGTATTGCCCCACTGGTATGTAACTGATATTGCCACACTGGTATTGTAACTGGTATTGCCACACTGGTATTGTAACTGGTATTGCCACACTGGTATGTAACTGGTATTGCCACACTGGTATTGTAACTGGTATTGCCACACTGGTATGTAACTGGTATTGCCTCACTGGTATTGTAACTGGTATTGCCACACTGGTATTGTAACTGGTATTGCCACACTGGTATGTAACTGGTATTGCCTCACTGGTATGTAACTGGTATTGCCACACTGGTATGTAACTGGTATTGCCACACTGGTATGTAACTGGTATTGCCCCACTGGTATTGTAACTGGTATTGCCTCACTGGTATGTAACTGGTATTGCCACACTGGTATTGTAACTGGTATTGCCACACTGGTATGTAACTGGTATTGCCCCACTGGTATTGTAACTGGTATTGCCCCACTGGTATGTAACTGGTATTGCCACACTGGTATTGTAACTGGTATTGCCACACTGGTATTGTAACTGGTATTGCCACACTGGTATGTAACTGGTATTGCCACACTGGTATTGTAACTGGTATTGCCACACTGGTATGTAACTGGTATTGCCTCACTGGTATTGTAACTGGTATTGCCACACTGGTATTGTAACTGGTATTGCCACACTGGTATGTAACTGGTATTGCCTCACTGGTATGTAACTGGTATTGCCACACTGGTATGTAACTGGTATTGCCACACTGGTATGTAACTGGTATTGCCCCACTGGTATTGTAACTGGTATTGCCCCACTGGTATGTAACTGATATTGCCACACTGGTATTGTAACTGGTATTGCCACACTGGTATTGTAACTGGTATTGCCACACTGGTATGTAACTGGTATTGCCACACTGGTATTGTAACTGGTATTGCCACACTGGTATGTAACTGGTATTGCCTCACTGGTATTGTAACTGGTATTGCCCCACTGGTATGTAACTGGTATTGCTCCACTGGTATTGTAACTGGTATTGCCCCACTGGTATGTAACTGGTATTGCCCCACTGGTATGTAACTGGTATTGCTCCACTGGTATGTAACTGGTATTGCCCCACTGGTATGTAACTGGTATTGCTCCACTGGTATGTAACTGGTATTGCCCCACTGGTATTGTAACTGGTATTGCCTCACTGGTATGTAACTGGTATTGCCACACTGGTATTGTAACTGGTATTGCCACACTGGTATGTAACTGGTATTGCCCCACTGGTATTGTAACTGGTATTGCCCCACTGGTATGTAACTGGTATTGCCACACTGGTATTGTAACTGGTATTGCCACACTGGTATTGTAACTGGTATTGCCACACTGGTATGTAACTGGTATTGCCACACTGGTATTGTAACTGGTATTGCCACACTGGTATGTAACTGGTATTGCCTCACTGGTATTGTAACTGGTATTGCCACACTGGTATTGTAACTGGTATTGCCACACTGGTATGTAACTGGTATTGCCTCACTGGTATGTAACTGGTATTGCCACACTGGTATGTAACTGGTATTGCCACACTGGTATGTAACTGGTATTGCCCCACTGGTAGTGTAACTGGTATTGCCCCACTGGTATGTAACTGATATTGCCCACACTGGTATTGTAACTGGTATTGCCACACTGGTATTGTAACTGGTATTGCCACACTGGTATGTAACTGGTATTGCCACACTGGTATTGTAACTGGTATTGCCACACTGGTATGTAACTGGTATTGCCTCACTGGTATTGTAACTGGTATTGCCACACTGGTATTGTAACTGGTATTGCCACACTGGTATGTAACTGGTATTGCCTCACTGGTATGTAACTGGTATTGCCACACTGGTATGTAACTGGTATTGCCACACTGGTATGTAACTGGTATTGCCCCACTGGTATTGTAACTGGTATTGCCCCACTGGTATGTAACTGATATTGCCACACTGGTATTGTAACTGGTATTGCCACACTGGTATTGTAACTGGTATTGCCACACTGGTATGTAACTGGTATTGCCACACTGGTATTGTAACTGGTATTGCCACACTGGTATGTAACTGGTATTGCCTCACTGGTATTGTAACTGGTATTGCCACACTGGTATTGTAACTGGTATTGCCACACTGGTATGTAACTGGTATTGCCTCACTGGTATGTAACTGGTATTGCCACACTGGTATGTAACTGGTATTGCCACACTGGTATGTAACTGGTATTGCCCCACTGGTATTGTAACTGGTATTGCCTCACTGGTATGTAACTGGTATTGCCACACTGGTATTGTAACTGGTATTGCCACACTGGTATGTAACTGGTATTGCCCCACTGGTATTGTAACTGGTATTGCCCCACTGGTATGTAACTGGTATTGCCACACTGGTATTGTAACTGGTATTGCCACACTGGTATTGTAACTGGTATTGCCACACTGGTATGTAACTGGTATTGCCACACTGGTATAGTAACTGGTATTGCCACACTGGTATGTAACTGGTATTGCCTCACTGGTATTGTAACTGGTATTGCCACACTGGTATTGTAACTGGTATTGCCACACTGGTATGTAACTGGTATTGCCTCACTGGTATGTAACTGGTATTGCCACACTGGTATGTAACTGGTATTGCCACACTGGTATGTAACTGGTATTGCCCCACTGGTATTGTAACTGGTATTGCCCCACTGGTATGTAACTGATATTGCCACACTGGTATTGTAACTGGTATTGCCACACTGGTATTGTAACTGGTATTGCCACACTGGTATGTAACTGGTATTGCCACACTGGTATTGTAACTGGTATTGCCACACTGGTATGTAACTGGTATTGCCTCACTGGTATTGTAACTGGTATTGCCACACTGGTATTGTAACTGGTATTGCCACACTGGTATGTAACTGGTATTGCCTCACTGGTATGTAACTGGTATTGCCACACTGGTATGTAACTGGTATTGCCCCACTGGTATTGTAACTGGTATTGCCCCACTGGTATGTAACTGATATTGCCACACTGGTATTGTAACTGGTATTGCCACACTGGTATTGTAACTGGTATTGCCACACTGGTATGTAACTGGTATTGCCACACTGGTATTGTAACTGGTATTGCCACACTGGTATGTAACTGGTATTGCCTCACTGGTATTGTAACTGGTATTGCCACACTGGTATTGTAACTGGTATTGCCACACTGGTATGTAACTGGTATTGCCTCACTGGTATGTAACTGGTATTGCCACACTGGTATGTAACTGGTATTGCCACACTGGTATGTAACTGGTATTGCCCCACTGGTATTGTAACTGGTATTGCCCCACTGGTATGTAACTGATATTGCCACACTGGTATTGTAACTGGTATTGCCACACTGGTATTGTAACTGGTATTGCCACACTGGTATGTAACTGGTATTGCCACACTGGTATTGTAACTGGTATTGCCACACTGGTATGTAACTGGTATTGCCTCACTGGTATTGTAACTGGTATTGCCACACTGGTATTGTAACTGGTATTGCCACACTGGTATGTAACTGGTATTGCCTCACTGGTATGTAACTGGTATTGCCACACTGGTATGTAACTGGTATTGCCACACTGGTATGTAACTGGTATTGCCCCACTGGTATTGTAACTGGTATTGCCTCACTGGTATGTAACTGGTATTGCCACACTGGTATTGTAACTGGTATTGCCACACTGGTATGTAACTGGTATTGCCCCACTGGTATTGTAACTGGTATTGCCCCACTGGTATGTAACTGGTATTGCCACACTGGTATTGTAACTGGTATTGCCACACTGGTATTGTAACTGGTATTGCCACACTGGTATGTAACTGGTATTGCCACACTGGTATAGTAACTGGTATTGCCACACTGGTATGTAACTGGTATTGCCTCACTGGTATTGTAACTGGTATTGCCACACTGGTATTGTAACTGGTATTGCCACACTGGTATGTAACTGGTATTGCCTCACTGGTATGTAACTGGTATTGCCACACTGGTATGTAACTGGTATTGCCACACTGGTATGTAACTGGTATTGCCCCACTGGTATTGTAACTGGTATTGCCCCACTGGTATGTAACTGATATTGCCACACTGGTATTGTAACTGGTATTGCCACACTGGTATTGTAACTGGTATTGCCACACTGGTATGTAACTGGTATTGCCACACTGGTATTGTAACTGGTATTGCCACACTGGTATGTAACTGGTATTGCCTCACTGGTATTGTAACTGGTATTGCCACACTGGTATTGTAACTGGTATTGCCACACTGGTATGTAACTGGTATTGCCTCACTGGTATGTAACTGGTATTGCCACACTGGTATGTAACTGGTATTGCCACACTGGTATGTAACTGGTATTGCCTCACTGGTATGTAACTGGTATTGCCACACTGGTATGTAACTGGTATTGCCACACTGGTATTGTAACTGGTATTGCCCCACTGGTATGTAACTGGTATTGCCTCACTGGTATGTAACTGGTATTGCCACACTGGTATGTAACTGGTATTGCCACACTGGTATTGTAACTGGTATTGCCCCACTGGTATGTAACTGGTATTGCCTCACTGGTATTGTAACTGGTATTGCCACACTGGTATTGTAACTGGTATTGCCACACTGGTATGTAACTGGTATTGCCTCACTGGTATGTAACTGGTATTGCCTCACTGGTATTGTAACTGGTATTGCCACACTGGTATGTAACTGGTATTGCCACACTGGTATTGTAACTGGTATTGCCCCACTGGTATGTAACTGGTATTGCCATACTGGTATTGTAACTGGTATTGTTCCACTGGTATGTAACTGGTACTGCCATACTGGTATTGTAACTGGTATTGTTCCACTGGTATGTAACTGGTATTGTCCCACTGGTATGTAACTGGTATTGCCCCACTGGTATTGTCCCACTGGTATGTAACTGGTATTGCCCCACTGGTATTGTCCCACTGGTATGTAAATGGTATTGCCCCACTAGTATGTAATTGGTATTGCCCCACTGGTATTGTAACTAATTGCTTCACTGGTATTGCCCCGCTAGTATGCAACTGGTATTGCCCCATTGGTATTGTAACTGGTATTGTTCCACTGGTATATATGTAACTAGTATTGCCCCACTGGTATTGTAACTGGTATTGCCCCACTGGTATATGTAACTGATATTGCCCCACTGGTATTGTAACTGATATTGCCCCACTGGTAAATGTAACTGGTATTGCCCCACTGGTATTGTAACTGGTATTGCCCCACTGGTATTGTAACTGGTATTGCCCCACTGGTATTGTAACTGATATTGCCCCACTGGTATATGTAACTGATATTGCCCCACTGGTATTGTAACTGGTATTGCCCCACTTAACCAAAGTGTAAGTTGAATAACTGCAAAAAAAAAAATCACTGATGTCCCACATCAAAATCCTTGAAAGGATTTAAGAAGCAACATTGCCAATAACGTGGAATCACAATTGTTACACAACTCAGGTCACCATGGGTTCAGAACTGGTCCTTCATGCCTCTAGCAATTTCTAGACCATTACGAAATGCTCTTGGATGCACTGGAAGACGAAAAACGCTGATTGTGGTGCATCCGTTGGACTTCATGCGACTAAAACAAACAACCTGGTTGATCACGTCTTCCACAGAGAGGCCTAGTCTAGGACCAGGTCTGAATTGATGGGGGATGCCTGGAGTCCCTCGATCTGTCCTCTCCGGAATGTAGGTGATAACGGTACATCATAATCTACACACTGTAATCAATCCGTGTGTAAGTAAAATGCCTGGCAGACGGTGCAAAATACCTTCAATAAAAAGCTGGAGTGTAATGGGTACACTAAATAGAACGACTGTAGGAGGACCTAGACTTGTCATCACCCTCCCTCCATGCATATGGGTAACTGTCAACAAACCTTCAGTTGTCTTCAATCGAAAATTAAGCTTAGTCGATCATGCCAGCAACCAGGTCTGGACTGGGACCGGGCCGCGGGGGCGCTGATACCCCCGAAGCAACTGCAGCTAACCTACCGGTAAGAAAGCGGCTGTGTAACAAAAAAAATCCATACATCATTATACAGCTGCATAATACTGTATATTGTATAATACTGTATAAGACAACAGAGATCAGTTAACTAATCTGTGTGTCAATACATCGCAGTTTTAGAAGTGTAGTGAAGACATCACCTCAACACGAACTTCTCGGTAAACAATGTCGACCTTCGTGTCTACCTTGTTGCGGGTCCTGCTTTACTACCCTTAGGGCCTAGTCTCCTGGTCAGGGTCTCTTGTCCATGTACTGGCTAAAAGCTGGCCAGAGCCCTTAGGGCCAAGAGCTTGTTAGTGATCCCTCAGGGCCCCAGCTCTTAGAGAGTCCTCTCGTTGATGCCTTGGCCAGTAACTGGTCAGCAGCCTCTCAGAGCCAAGAGTTTATTGACTTCTCAGGGTCAATATGTTAGGGACCCTAAGGGTCAATAATATTTTAGGGACCCTAAGGGTCAAGAGCAAGTCAGGGACCCTCAGGGTCAAGAGTAAGTCAGGGACCCTCAGGGTCAAGAGTAAGTCAGGGACCCTCAGGGTCAAGAGTATGTTATGGACCCTCAGGGTCAAGAATAAGTTAGGGACCCTCAGGGTCAAAAGTTAGGGACCATCAGGGTCAAGAGTATGTTAGGGACCCTCAGGGTCAAGAGCTAGTTAGGGACCCTCAGGGTCAAGAGTAATTTAGGGACCCCTCAGGGCCAAGAGTATGTTAGGGACCTCCAGGGTCAAGAGTAAGTTAGGGACTCTCAGGGTCAAGAGTATGTTAGGAACTCTCAGGGTCAAGAGCAAGTTAGGGACCCTCAGGGTCAAAAGTTAGGGACCATCAGGGTCAAGAGTATGTTAGGGATCCTCAGGGTCGAGAGTATTTTAGGGACCCTCAAGAGTTAGGGACCTTCAAGAGTATGTTAGGAACCCTCAGGGTCAAGAGTTTGTTAGGGGGCCCTCAGGGTCAAGGGTATGTTAGGGACCCTCAGGGGTCAATAGCAAGTTAGGGACCCTCAGGGTCAAGAGTAAGTTAGGGACCCCTCAGGGCCAAGAGTATGTTAGGGACCCCCAGGGTCAAGAGTAAGGTAGGGACCCTCAGGGACAAGAGTAAGTTAGGGACTCTCAGGGTTAAGAGTTGGTTAGGAACTCTCAGGGTCAAGAGCAAGTTAGGGACCCTCAGGGTCAAGAGTAAGATAGGGTCCCTCAGGGTCAAGGGTAAGTTAGGGACCCTCAGGGTCAAAAGTTAGAGACCCTCAGGGTCAAAAGCTAGGGAACCTCAGGGTCAAGAGTATGTTAGGGATCCTGAGGGGTCAAGAGTATTTTAGGGACCCTCAAGAGTTAGGGACCTTCAAGAATATGTTAGGGACCCTCAGGGTCAAGAGTTTGTTAGGACTCTCAGGGTCAAGAGTTTGTTAGGGGCCCTCAAGGTCAAGAGTATGTTAGGGACCCTCAGGGTCAAGGGTAAGTTAGGGACCATCAGGGTCAAGAGTATGTTAGGGACCCTCAGGGCCAAGAGTATGTTAGGGACTCTCAGGGTCAAGAGCAAGTTAGGGACCCTCAGGATCAAGAGTAAGTTAGGGACCCTCAGGGTCAAGGGTAAGTTAGGGACCATCAGGGTCAAGAGTATGTTAGGGACCCTCAGGGCCAAGAGTATGTTAGGGACTCTCAGGGTCAAGAGTTTGTTAGGGGCCCTCAGGGTCAAGAGTATGTTAGGGATCCTCAGGGGTCAAGAGCAAGTTAGGGACCCTCAGGGTCAAGAGTAAGTTAGGGACCCCTCAGGGCAAGAGTATGTTAGGGACCCCCAGGGTCAAGAGTAAGTTAGGGACCCTCAGGGTCAAGAGGAAGTTAGGGACTCTCAGGGTCAAGAGTATGTTAGGAACTCTCAGGGTCAAGAGCAAGTTAGGGATCCTCAGGGGCAAGAGTAAGTTAGAGATCCTCAGGGTCAAGGGTAAGTTAGGAACCCTCAGGGTCAAGAGTATGTCAGGGACTCTCAGGGTCAAAAGTATGTTAGGGACCCTCAGGGTCAAGGGTATGTTAGGGATCCTGAGGGTCAACAGTATTTTAGGGACCCTCATGAGTTAGGGATTTTCAAGAGTATGTTAGGGACCCTCAGAGTCAAGAGTTTGTTAGGGACTCTCAGGGTCAAGAGTTTGTTAGGAGCCCTCAGGGTCAAGAGCAAGTTAGGGACCCTCAGGCTCAAGAGTAAGTTAGGGACCCTCAGGGTCAAGAGTAAGTTAGGGACCTTCAAGGATGCAATTAAGGGTCTGATGACAATTTCTACATTTGCTTGAAGGTAAGTTAATTGTTTGGCTATTAAAGAACTTCCGGGGGTCACCGCCCCCGCTATTTCTACTAGCAGCAGGCAAAACACCAGAGCGCGGCTGTTTAAGAACAGACACTAGGAACTTACCAAGATCGTTCTAGAAAACCGCCAGGGGGTCTGTGGTGATTCCCCTTATGTAAGAAGGTTGTTGAAGAGTCTTGGCTATTTTACATTCGATGTTTCTGCTCAAGTGGATTTATATATTCCTGGCCTTCAAGTCCAGTTTATAACTGTTCTTGAAACTGTGCATATTTTCTTCCTAGAAGAACTGAGTGACAGAACCCTACGACTTGGTCACATGGGCTCCAGGGTGAGCGTGGGAAGTGGTAGTGATAGTGGTGTGACCCCTGGAGTGACCTGTTTCTTGCCAGGTCAGGAGGTCATTGCAAGGTGACTCCTCACTCACCCCTGTTACTAGAGGATCCCCCTCTGGAGGACAGAGAGAGAGAGAGAGAGAGAGAGAGAGAGACAGAGAGAGAGAGACAGAGAGACAGACAGACAGACAGACAGACAGACAGACAGACAGACAGAGAAAAAAAAAGTCTAATTATACAGATATGTTATCTACAAAAAATTCTTGAATTTAATTTGAAAGTGTTATGTGAGAAGAGTCACATAACCCACCATCTCTACGTTACCTCAACACCCCCCTCCCCTCTCCAGCTCTACTGGACCTCAACACCCCCCTCCCCTCTCCACCTCTACTGGACCTCAACACCCCCCTCCCCTCTCCAGCTCTACTGGACCTCAACACCCCCCTCCCCTCTCCACCTCTACTGGACCTCAACACCCCCCTCCCCTCTCCAGCTCTACTGGACCTCAACACCCCCCTCCCCTCTCCCCCTCTACTGGACCTCAACACCCCCCTCCCCTCTCCAGCTCTACTGGACCTCAACAACCCTCCTCCCCTCTGCAGCTCTACTGGACCTCAACACCCCCCTCTCCTCTCCAGCTCTACTGGACCTCAACACCCCCCTCCCCTCTCCAGCTCTACTGGACCTCAACAACCCTCCTCCCCTCTCCAGCTCTACTGGACCTCAACACCCCCCTCCCCTCTCCAGCTCTACTGGACCTCAACACCCCCCTCCCCTCTCCAGCTCTACTGGACCTCAACAACCCTCCTCCCCTCTCCAGCTCTACTGGACCTCAACAACCCTCCTCCCCTCTCCAGCTCTACTGGACCTCAACACCCCCCTCCCCTCTCCAGCTCTACTGGACCTCAACAACCCTCCTCCCCTCTCCAGCTCTACTGGACCTCAACAACCCTCCTCCCCTCTCCAGCTCTACTGGACCTCAACAACCCTCCTCCCCTCTCCAGCTCTACTGGACCTCAACAACCCTCCTCCCCTCTCCAGCTCTACTGGACCTCAACAACCCTCCTCCCCTCTCCAGCTCTACTGGACCTCAACAACCCTCCTCCCTTCTCCAGCTCTACTGGACCTCAACACCCCCCTCCCCTCTCCAGCTCTACTGGACCTCAACAACCCCCCTCCCCTCTCCAGCTCTACTGGACCTCAACTCCCCCTCCCCTCTCCAGCTCTACTGGACCTCAACAACCCTCCTCCCCTCTCCAGCTCTACTGGACCTCAACAACCCTCCTCCCTTCTCCAGCTCTACTGGACCTCAACACCCCCCCTCCCCTCTCCAGCTCTACTGGACCTCAACAACCCTCCTCCCCTCTCAAGCTCTACTGGACCTCAACAACCCTCCTCCCCTCTCCAGCTCTACTGGACCTCAACAACCCTCCTCCCCTCTCCAGCTCTACTGGACCTCAACAACCCTCCGCCCTTCTCCAGCTCTACTGGACCTCAACAACCCTCCTCCCCTCTCCAGTTCTACTGGACCTCAACAACCCTCCTCCCCTCTCCAGCTCTACTGGACCTCAACAACCCTCCTTCCCTCTCCAGCACTACTGGACCTCAACAACCCTCCTCCCCTCTCCAGCTCTACTGGATCTCAACAACCCTCCTCCCCTCTCCAGCTCTACTGGACCTCAACAACCCTCCTCCCCTCTCCAGCTCTACTGGACTTCAACAACCTTCCTCCCCTCTCCAGCTCTACTGGACCTCAACAACCCTCCTCCTCTCTCCAGCTCTACTGGACCTCAACAACCCTCCTCCCCTCTCCAGCTCTACTGGACCTCAACAACCCTCCTCTCCTCTCCAGCTCTACTGGACCTCAACAACCCTCCTCCCTTCTCCAGCTCTACTGGACCTCAACAACCCTCCTCCCCTCTCCAGCTCTATTGGACCTTAACAACCCTCCTCCCCTCTCCAGCTCTACTGGACCTCAACAACCCTCCTCCCTTCTCCAGCTCTATTGGACCTTAACAACCCTCCTCCCCTCTCCAGCTCTACCTGGAGTTTACCTGGAGAGAGTTCCGGGGGTCAACGCCCCCGCGGCCCGGTCTGTGACCAGGCCTCCTGGTGGATCAGAGCCTGATCAACCAGGCTGTTGCTGCTGGCTGCACGCAAACCAACGTACGAGCCACAGCCCGGCTCTACTGGACCTCAACAACCCTCCTCCCCTCTCCAGCTCTACTGGACCTCAACAACCCTCCTCCCCTCTCCAGCTCTACTGGACCTCAACAACCCTCCTCCCCTCTCCAGCTCTACTGGACCTCAACAACCCTCCTCCCCTCTCCAGCTCTACTGGACCTCAACAACCCTCCTCCCCTCTCCAGCTCTACTGGACCTCAACAACCCTCCTCCCCTCTCCAGCTCTATTGGACCTTAACAACCCTCCTCCCCTCTCCAGCTCTACTGGACCTCAACAACCCTCCTCCCCTCTCCAGCTCTACTGGGCCTCAACAACCCTCCTCCCCTCTCCAGCTCTATTGGACCTCAACAACCCTCCTCCCCTCTCCAGCTCTACTGGACCTCAACAACCCTCCTTCCCTCTCCAGGACCTCAACAACCCTCCTCCCCTCTCCAGCTCTACTGGACCTCAACTCGCCTCACCTTTCCAACTCTTCTGGACCTCAACCCTCCTCACCTCTCCAGCTCTACTGGACCTCAACCCTCCTCACCTCTCCAGCTCTACTGGACCTCAACCCTCCTCACCTCTCCAGCTCTACTGGATCTCAACAACCCTCCTCCCCTCTCCAGCTCTACGGGACCTCAACAACCCTCATCTGCTTTTCTCTCCAGCTCTACTGGATCTCAACCCTCCTCACTTCTCCAGCTCTACTGGACCTCAACCCTCCTCACTTCTCCAGCTCTACTGGACCTCAACCCTCCTCACTTCTCCAGCTCTACTGGACCTCAACAACCCTCCTCACCTCTCCAGCTCTACTGGACCTCAACCCTCCTCGCTTCTCCAGCTCTACTGGACCTCAACATCCCTCCTCACTTCTCCAGCTCTACTGGACCTCAACAACTCTCCTCACCTCTCCAGCTCTACTGGACCTCAACAACTCTCCTCACCTCTCCAGCTCTACTGGACCTCAACAACTCTCCTCACCTCTCCAGCTCTACTGGACCTCAACAACCCTCCTCCCCTCTCCAGCTCTACTGGACCTCAACAACCCTCCTCCCTTCTCCAGCTCTACTGGACCTCAACAACTCTCCTGACCTCTCCAGCTCTACTGGACCTCAACAACCCTCCTCACCTCTCCAGCTCTACTGGACCTCAACATCCCTCCTCACTTCTCCAGCTCTACTGGACCTCAACAACTCTCCTCACCTCTCCAGCTCTACTGGACCTCAACAACTCTCCTCACCTCTCCAGCTCTACTGGACCTCAACAACTCTCCTCACCTCTCCAGCTCTACTGGACCTCAACAACTCTCCTCACCTCTCCAGCTCTACTGGACCTCAACAACTCTCCTCACCTCTCCAGCTCTACTGGACCTCAACAACTCTCCTCACCTCTCCAACTCTACTGGACCTCAACAACTCTCCTCACCTCTCCAGCTCTACTGGACCTCAACAACTCTCCTCACTTCTCCAGCTCTACTGGACCTCAACAACTCTCCTCACCTCTCCAGCTCTACTGGACCTCAACAACTCTCCTCACCTCTCCAGCTCTACTGGACCTCAACAACTCTCCTCACCTCTCCAGCTCTACTGGACCTCAACAACTCTCCTCACCTCTCCAGCTCTACTGGACCTCAACAACTCTCCTCACTTCTCCAGCTCTACTGGACCTCAACAACTCTCCTCACTTCTCCAGCTCTACTGGACCTCAACAACTCTCCTCACTTCTCCAGCTCTACTGGACATCAACAACTCTCCTCACTTCTCCAGCTCTACTGGACCTCAACAACTCTCCTCACTTCTCCAGCTCTACTGGACCTCAACAACTCTCCTCACCTCTCCAGCTCTACTGGACCTCAACAACTCTCCTCACTTCTCCAGCTCTACTGGACATCAACAACTCTCCTCACTTCTCCAGCTCTACTGGACCTCAACAACTCTCCTCACTTCTCCAGCTCTACTGGACCTCAACAACTCTCCTCACTTCTCCAGCTCTACTGGACATCAACAACTCTCCTCACTTCTCCAGCTCTACTGGACCTCAACAACTCTCCTCACTTCTCCAGCTCTACTGGACCTCAACAACTCTCCTCACTTCTCCAGCTCTACTGGACCTCAACAACTCTCCTCACCTCTCCAGCTCTACTGGACCTCAACAACTCTCCTCCCGTGAAAACAACCACATGACCCACAAAGAAAGAGGGTGGAGGGGGGTGATGTAGGATCGAAGAGGGAAGGTGTCAACTTGACTCCACATTAGTGTCTTGTCCAAGACATTTATATGACCTTTCCAACACTTGTCACATTTCACACCCGGGAGGTAACGTGTAGGGAATGCCGGGGAGGGGAGGGGAGGGGAAAAAACTAGATGAGGGTAGGGGTTCTACGAGGGGGTAGAGATTAATTGGTTTGGTAATTGGGTTGAATTAAATCTTGGTTAATAAAGACATTAAAGAAGCGCGTGACTTTCCCTGTCTCCTAATATCATGTACATTTCTCCACTATAATCAACCTCGTCCATTATTACCATCACATTTGCTTTGTCTGTTGCGTAAGGTGAAGTCCAGGAGCCTTAATTCATGGTATAACTTAACAAATCTTTGAGGACAAAGCGAACGCGATAGTAATTATGGACAAGGTAGATTATAGGGGAAAAATAACATATTAGAAGACTGAAACTGACGTGGCCATTGTGTCTTCACTTGTGTGGTACAATGACTCAGGCTGACCTATTAGGATTTCACTTATTTCTTCATTGTCATCTGCGCATAAATCTCCTTCGAATAGATTATTATTATAATCAAGTGGGAAGCGCTAAACTCGGAGGATTATACAGCGCCTGGTGGGGGGGATCTGGAAGGCATTCAGGCTTAATTCGGGGAACTGGAGCACAGATCCAATTCCCTAAATCAAGAGCCCCTCACCAACATCAAGGAACCTTCCTTGAGGGGCCTTCGAATAGAGAACCAACACTTAAAGATGTTTTAGGTTTGCATTTTGCACATGGGAAAAGCCCTAAATGTTTTTCACAAGATTCTTAACTTTAGTTTATGTGCTATATTTCTCGTAAGTTTTTTCTTGTATTATTATCGACTTTGGAACAGTTCAGCCAACCTCTGTTGTTCTGTACTCTTCTAGATTTTCTCCCTATGCTACACAGGCCTTATATACATCACGACTCAGCTTTTCCATACATTGTTGTAGGTTAAGAGTGCTCAGGATGGTGTCCCAGGGAATGTTTGTTAGTTCATTGTTCATGTCATCCCAGTCAACTCTTGGAGTGTTGAAAATGAGTGAACATCTCGCCTGCTGGCTGTCTCTTGGCTTTTACCCAGATAAACTGATGCTTGTTTACACTTCAGTTAGGTTGTGGTCAGAGTTTATTGTACGCGAGATTGTTACGTCTCGGAGTACTTTCTTATTGTTTGCGAAGAGCGAATTTTCACCAGGGAAGAGGGTGTAAGGGAGGGGTGTGCGAGGGAGGGGGTGTGAAAGAAGAGGGTGTGAGGTAGGGGGTGTAGGGGAACATAAATTCGTATGTTTTATTTAGCAAAACTTGATACATCAGCAGTGTGCTGCTAACCTATTCTGTATGATAGTTACACAGTGGGAACAAAAGATATGTCTCCTTGTCATATTCCATCATGCAGAATGATGCTCACACAAACTGTTGAAACCTGTCAGCAGGAACTGGAAGGACATCAGTAGCATCAGACTGAACTGGGACACTTCAGTAGTGCCAGTCTGAACTGGGACACTTCAGTAGTGCCAGTCTGAACTGGGACACTTCAGTAGTGCCAGCCTGAACTGGGACACTTCAGTAGTGCCAGCCTGAACTGGGACACTTCAGTAGTGCCAGCCTGAACTGGGACACTTCATTAGTGCCAGCCTGAACTGGGACACTTCAGTAGTGCCAGCCTGAACTGGGAAACTTCATTAGTGCCAGCCTGAACTGGGACACTTCATTAGTGCCAGCCTGAACTGGGACACTTCAGTAGTGCCAGCCTGAACTGGGACACTTCAGTAGTGCCAGTCTGAACTGGGACACTTCAGTAGTGCCAGTCTGAACTGGGACACTTCAGTAGTGCCAGCCTGAACTGGGACACTTCAGTAGTGCCAGTCTGAACTGGGACACTTCAGTAGTGCCAGCCTGAACTGGGACACTTCAGTAGTGCCAGTCTGAACTGGGACACTTCAGTAGTGCCAGTCTGAACTGGGACACTTCAGTAGTGCCAGCCTGAACTGGGACACTTCAGTAGTGCCAGTCTGAACTGGGACACTTCAGTAGTGCCAGCCTGAACTGGGACACTTCATTAGTGCCAGTCTGAACTGGGACACTTCAGTAGTGCCAGCCTGAACTGAGACACTTCAGTAGTGCCAGTCTGAAATGAGATACTTTAGTAGTGCCAGCCTGAACTGGGACACTTCAGTAGTGCCAGCCTGAACTGGGACACTTCAGTAGGGCAATGAGGATATCGTCAAATATTCCATTAACGATATCCTCATTGCTGTACGTGAAGGAGATAGAGAGTGGGGGAGAGGTAGGATAGAGTGGGGGAGAGGTAGGATAGAGTGGGGGAGAGGTAGGATAAAGAATGAAGAGAGAGGCTCACTGGGCAAGGTATTTAATGTACAAGTAACTACGTACCTCTATAAAATCACTTATTTTTACTCGCCAAACAGTAGTTCCTGGTGGTGGTGGTGCCTCGTCTCCAGTGTCCAGTGTGGTAATATTTATGTTTCCAGGGATTGTATCCTAACTGCTTCCTCCTCCACACCAGCACAACAGTCTACCACTCTTTATTAACAAGCAAACTGTAGCATTTCACAATTTTTTTTTTTTTTTTTGGTTCTCATTTCGTAATTTAGAGTTTTTCTTCTCTGTTAAGAATATTATGATCTTTTTGCATGTATTTTATCGTGTGTGTGTGTGTGTGTGTGTGTGTGTGTGTGTGTGTGTGTGTGTGTGTGTGTGTGTGTGTGTGTGTGTGTGTGTGTGTGTGTGTGTGTGTGTGTGTACTCACCTAATTGTGGTTGCAGGGGTCGAGATTCAGCTCCTGGCCCCGCTTCTTCATTGATTGCTGCTAGGTCCTCTCTCTCTCTCTCTCTGCTCCATGAGGTTTGTCATACCTCGTCTTAAAGCTATGTATGGTTCCTGCTTCCACTACATCACTTGCTAGGCTATTCCACTTCCTGACGACTCTCTGACTGACGAAATACTTCCTAACATCCCTGTGATTTGTCCGAGTCTTCAGCTTCCAATTGTGACCCCTTGTTTGTGTCCCCTCTCTGTAACATCCTGTCTCTGTCCACCTTATCTATTCCACACTGTATTTTGTATGACGTTATCATGTCTCCCCTGACCCTCATGTCCTCCAGTGTCGTCAGGCCGATTTCCCTTAACCTTTCTTCGTAGGACATTCCCCTGAGCTCCGGAACTGGCTTTGTTGCAAACCTTTGTACTTTCTGTAATGTCTTCACGTGCTTGACCAGGTGTGGGTTCCAAACTGGTGCTGTATACTCCAGTATGGGCCTGACGTACACAGTGTACAGTGTCTTGAACCATTCCTTACTAAGGTATCGGAACGCTATTCTCAGGTTTGCTAGGCGCCCATATGCTGCAGCATTTATCTCCGCAGACGTGCTCGGTGGTATGGTCGCCCCTAGATCTTTCTCCTTGAGTGAGCTTTTCAGTCTTTGTCCACCTAGCCTATACTCTGTCTGCGGTCTTCTTTGCCCTCCCCAATCTTCATGACTTTGCATTTGGCGGAGTTGACTTCGAGAAGCCAGTTGCTGGACCACATGTCCAGCCTGTCCAGGTCTCTTTGTAGTCCTGCCTGATCCTCATCTGATTTAATTCTCCTCATTAACTTCACATCTTGTGTGTGTGTGTGTGTGTGTGTGTGTGTGCGTTTATACTAACCCGTTGGTGTTAACTTAAAGGGGGCCCACCTCTGACCCATCAATTTAACTGAACGAGATCACTTGCTCACAGCTTCGTCGGTCCTGTCGAAGCTGGTCTTCAAAACAGCTCTGTACGGTGGCTGAAGATATATTTCCTGACATCTCTGTGGTTCATTTGTTACGTAATTTTCCATCTGAAGGCTGAGGTAGTGGATGTGGTGAGCGTTACAGGAGGAGTTGTGGTAATGGGAGGTCACTACAGGGGTGGTGGTAGAAAACCTGGGGAGGGGATATGGCGAACAGTTGGGGAGGGTTGTGTTGGAGAGATGATGGTGAAATAATGGTGGGGAGAGATGGTGGTGGAATAATGGTGGACAGGAATTGTGGTGGAGGGTTGAGGGGCGTAATGCTGGGGTGTCGGTGACCGGTGACGGAAAAGGCACCACAGGGGGGTCATATTAAGGGTCAACTAATGGCTCAGGGCCAAGTGGTTCACCAATGAACCTCGACACCATTCACGACTATATATGTAGTGAGGGTAAGAGCACAGGCACTCTGTGACTGCCTGTAGCAGACTGCATGGACACGCAACAGCTGGCTTCTTCAACGTCAAGTGAGGGTACGGTTCAGTCAGAAATTACAAGTTTTGTGAAGTAAATGTAGATAGACTCAGAACCTTCATGAACGTAAATTTTTATTTAGGCTTCCTACATAACTTAGCATCTTACCGAAGGTTCTACATAGACATAGAAATTTACTCAGGATAAACATTACATTCATTACGTAGATATTGTGTATAAATAAAATCAAGATAACTCGGGAAATTTGATGTGATTAATTTCCACTGAGATCATTATGTTAATCCTGAGCTTATTTCCGTGCTTGTAAACCATCCTGAAATTGTCACTCAAACAGTCGACTAACATCCAGGTACCTATTTACTTTTAGATGAATATGGGCAGCATCCGGGTCATCAGGAGACTTGCCTAGAATGTCAGCCACATGAGTGGACTAACGTCCAGGTGCCTATTGACAAATGAATAAGGAAAACTGGTGAAATTTGAAGTGCTTCTTTGTTTTGCTGATTAGGTTCTGTGCAGCCTCAGTGGCCGTTGGCTGGGTCAGAAGGATGCTGATCACGTTGACTGTTGAGGTGTCCGACAAGAAAAGAGGTGACCACACCAAACGACAACATCTGACCACAACCAACTCCACCACCTGACCATAAACACTACCACCTGATCACAGCCGCAAAAAAAAAAAAATATCAGAAAATCTGCGAGAAGGAAATAGGGACATTACAAGAGAGTCAAAGAGGAGTACACCAATATGTACTGGACACACGACGCCAACATAAGAAGAGGTGAGGAGACTACTGAGGGATCTAAGTACCTTGAAGGGAATGGTATCAGATATTTGGGTTCTAAGAAAGGGAGCAGGAGCAATATTTAATTAAGAAAGGGTACAGACAGGAAGTATTAAACTATAGAAGGTGTCACAGACATGCATAGCATGCAAGCTTACAGAGATCATCAGAAGATCCGTGGAGGACGTGGAAGAGAACTTTCTCATAATCAGTAACCAGCAAGTTTTTAAAGATGACAAATCTTGTCAAACAACAATACTGCTAGAGTAACAAGATAACAGAAGTAAGACAAGAGAAAGAGAGAGGTTGGTGGAATGCATATTTTTGGACTGTAAGAAGGTTTTTGATAGAGTACTGCACAAAAGAGTGGGAGTAAACTTAGGGTAGGCAGGAAGGCATTACACCGGGTCAAAGAATACTTAAGAGGAAGGGAAGGAGAGATATATCATAATCTACACTTGGAAAATCTTGGAAGGAATGGTCCCAAATCTGCACACAGAAATCACTCCCTACGAAAGTAAAAGACTGGGCAGGCGATGCAAAATTCCGCCAATAAAAAGTAGGGGCGCCATTGGTACACTAAGAGAAAACACCATAAGTGTTCGGGGCCCAAAACTGTTCAACAGCCTCCCATCAAGCATTAGGGGAATTGCCAATAAACCCCTGGCTGCCTTCAAGAGAGAGCTGGACAGATACCTAAAGTCGGTGCCGGATCAGCCGGGCTGTGGCTCGTACGTCGGACTGCGTGCGGCCAGCAGTAACAGCCTAGTTGATCAGGCCCTGATCCATCGGGAGGCCTGGTCATGGACCGGGCCGCGGGGGCGTTGATCCCCGGAATAACCTCCAGGTAACCTCCAGGTAAGGAAACAACGACCGATTGTCGGGGAAGAAGTGTCGGAGTGGTTCAGTGTGACAGGTGGAGTAGGACCTGTGCTATTTCTCGTGTATGTTAATGACAATGATAGAATTTTTTTTTTATAGTAATGTCCAGGGTTCATTACCTGGACCTCAGCAATGAGAGTCGCTACTCTCACCGCTGGGCAACGGCGACCAGTGCGAAGAGATAGTACGAGAGGCATCCCTGTTTACAGATACAAAATTAATATTGAGCGTACAGACAGGAAAGGACCCGGAGAGACTAAAAACAAATGTGGACAGTCTGTAGGATTGATATTACCAATGGTTATTAGAATCTAAATTTAGCAGATGCATGGTTATGAATAATAATAATATGTAATTCAGTTAATTGCTGAACGTAAAATTATAGAAATTGGTGACGGGCGAAGATGGAAACATATGCAATACCAAGTACTCACCTATTTGTGATTGCAGGGGTCGAGTCACAGCTCCTGGCCCCGCCTCTTCGCTGATTGCTACTAGGTCCTCTCTCTCCCTGCTCCATGAGCTTTATCATACCTCGCCTTAAAACTATGTATGGTTCCCGCCTCCACTACGTCACTTTCTAGGCTATTCCACGGCTTGACTACTCTATGACTGAAGAAATACTTCCTAACATCCCTTTGATTCATCTGAGTCTTCAACTTCCAATTGTGACCTCTTGTGTCTGTGTCCCTTCTCTGGAACATTCCGTCTTTGTCCACCTCGTCTATTCCGCGCAGTATTTTATATGTCGTTATCATGTCTCCCCTGACCCTCCTGTCGTCCAGTGTCGTCAGGCCGATTTCCCTCAACCTTTCTTCGTAGGACAATCCCCGTAGCTCTGGGACTAGTCTTGTTGCAAACCTTTGCACTTTCTCTAATTTCTTGACGTGCTTGACTAGGTGTTGATTCCAAACTGGTGCTGCATACTCCAGTATGGGCCTGACGTAAATGGTATACAGAGTCTTAAACGAATCCTTACTGAGGTATCGGAACGCTATCCCTAGGTTTGCCAGGCGCCCGTATGCTGCAGCAGTTATCTGATTGATGTGTGCCTCAGAAGATATGCTCGGTGTTATACTCACCCCCAGATCTTTTTCCTTGAGTGAGGTTTGCAGTCTTTGGCCATCTAAACTATATTGTGTCTGCGGTCTTCTTTGCCCTTCCCCAATCTTCATGACTTTGCATTTGGCAGGGTTAAATTCAAGGAGCCAGTTGCTGGACCAGGCTTGTAGCCTGTCCAGGTCTCTTTGTAGTCCTGCCTGATCCTCATCCGATTTGATTCTTCTCATTAACTTCGCATCATCTGCAAACAAGGACACTTCTGAGTCTATCCCTTCCGTTATGTCATTCACATATACCAAGAACAGCACAGGTCCTAGGACTGACCCCTGTGGAACCCCGCTTGTCACAGGCGCCCACTCTGACGCCTCGTCACGTACCATGACTCGTTGTTGCCTCCCTGTCAGGTATTCTCTGATCCATTGCAGTGCCTTTCCTGTTATGTGTGCCTGATCCTCTAGCTTTTGCAGTAACCTCTTGTGAGGAACTGTGTCGAAGGCCTTCTTGCAGTCCAAAAATATGCAGTCGATCCACCCCTCTCTCTCTTGTCTTACTTCTGTCACCTTGTCATAAAACTCTAGTAGGTTTGTGACACAGGATTTTCCTTCCCTGAAACCTGTGGCCTCACATCAGCCTATAACTTCCACAACAAACCTACATCTCGAAGTAAGTTTATTTAGATATAGGTACACATAAGTACAATAATTATCATACTTAGTAACATATGTGTAAATTATCCACCACTATAACTCAGACAAGTCCGACAAAGTGACTTATTTCCATTAGTAACCCTAAGACAACCATAACCACCACCACCACCTGACCACAACCACAACCAACACCACCACCACCACCTGACCACAGCCACAACCACAACCAACACCACCACCTGACCACAACCACAACCAACACCACCACCACCACCTGACCACAGCCACAACCACAACCAACACCACCACTTGACCACAACCACAACCAACACCACCACCACCTGACCACAGCCACAACCACAACCAACACCACCACCTGACCACAATCACAACCAACACCACCACCTGATCACAGCTACAACCACAACCACCACCACCACCTGACCACAACCACAACCAACACCACTACCACCACCTGACCACAGCCACAACCACAACCACCTGACCACAACCACAACCAATACCACCACCACTACCTGACCACAGCCACAACCAACACCACCACTTGACCACAACCACAACCAACACCACCACCACCTGACCACAGCCACAACCACAACCACCACCACCTGACCACAACCACAACCAACACCACCACCACTACCTGACCACAGCCACAACCACAACCACCACCACCTGACCACAACCACAACCAACACCACCACCACTACCTGACCACAGCCACAACCACAACCACCACCACCTGACCACAACCACAACCAACACCACCACCACTACCTGACCACAGCCACAACCACAACCACCACCACCTGACCACAACCACAACCAACACCACCACCACCTGACCACAGCCACAACCACAACCACCACCACCTGACCACAACCACAACCAACACCACCACCACTACCTGACCACAGCCACAACCACAACCACCACCACCTGACCACAACCACAACCAACACCACCACCACTACCTGACCACAGCCACAACCACAACCACCACCACCTGACCACAACCACAACCAATACCACCACCACTACCTGACCACAGCCACAACCACAACCAACACCACCGCCACCACCTGACCACAGCCACAACCACAACCACCACCACCATCTGACCACAACCACAACCAACACCACCACCACCTGACCACAGCCACAACCACAACCACCACCACCACCACCTGACCAAAACCACAACCAACACCACCACCACCACCTGACCACAGCCACAACCACAACCAACACCACCACCTGACCACAATAACAACCAACACCACCACCTGATCACAGCCACAACCACAACCACCACCACCACCTGACCACAACCACAACCAACACCACTACCACCACCTGACCACAGCCACAACCACCACCACCTGACCACAATCACAACCAACACCACCATCACCACCTGACCACAGCCACAACCACAACCAACACCACCACCACCACCTGACCACAGCCACAACCACAACCACCTGACCACAACCACAACCAACACCACCACCACCACCTGACCAGCCACAACCACAACCACCACCACCACCACCTGACCACAACCACAACCAACACCACCACCACCTGACCACAGCCACAACCACAACCACCACCACCACCACCACCTGACCACAATCACAACCAACACCACCACCACCACCTGACCACAGCCACAACCACAACCAACACCAACACCTGACCACAATAACAACCAACACCACCACCTGATCACAGCCACACCCACAACCACCACCACCACCACCTGACCACAACCACAACCAACACCACCACCACCACCTGACCACAGCCACAACCACAACCAACACCACCACCTGACCACAATAACAACCAACACCACCACCTGATCACAGCCACAACCACAACCACCACCACCACCTGACCACAGCCACAACCAACACCACCACCACTACCTGACCACAGCCACAATCACAACCAACACCACCACCTGACCACAACCACAACCAACACCACCACCACCACCTGACCACAGCCACAACCACAACCATCACCACCACCTGACCACAACCACCACCACCACCTGACCACAACCACCACCACCACCTGACCATAACCACAACCAACACCGCCACCACCACCTGACCACAACCACAACCAACACCACCACCACCTGACCACAACCACAACCAACACCACCACCACCTGACCACAACCACAACCAACACCACCACCACCTGACCACAACCACAACCAACACCACCACCACCTGACCACAACCACAACCAGCACCACCACCACCTGACCACAACCACATCCATTACCTGACCACAAACACTATCACGATACGTTTTCTTTAGACGTTGATCACTTGCATTTTCTTTCATTGCAGCATATACTCCAAGGAGTAACTTAAATATTTCAGGCGTAATGTATATAAAGACGTAAAATATACAATTTCAGTTCAGAATTAGGGTAGTTTGTGCTTGTTATGTGGTCACCTCCTGGTCCCTCACACAGGATAATAATGACCAATGGAGAGGGCCTAGGACCTGGAAGGAAGGACCACTGAATAGAGGAAAGGTGAAGAATCCCTATTGAGGATCGGTCACGGGTAGAGTGGTGAGAGAGGATACTAGGAAGCAGGCAAGATCCTCACTGCAGGGGGCCAAGACTGTGTGAAAGACGACCTTCCCCCTCCACTCCTATCCCTCCTCATACCCCCTCACCCACCTCCTCCTCCTCTTTTTCTCCATAGTGAAGTATGTTGGACACCACCACCCGCTGACCTCCTCCTTGATGTGTTTAGCTGGTGATCGCTTTTTCTCTCATTCCTTCACTCTTCCACTATGTTGCCTTCATGCTGGTGAACGACTGTTGATTATTGGTGAGACCTGATTGATACTCCCCCTTGCCACTTACAGAAGAATGCCACTTGTTTGATGGCACTGACATACCTAAGAGACCTCGGCACCTCCTTCAGTGTGGATTTCCATCTCTCCCCACACCTCAGAGGGCGTTCTCACCAAACACTTCCTGTAATGGGACGCTAACGATGGGACACCCTCAGGAGAGGACGCCAACGAGCGGCAAGGTGTTAGAGGAACTGTGGCAGTGTATCAAGAACTGTTGGCAGGGTGCCAGAGGACCGGTGGCAGGGTGTTAAAGATTGGTGGCATTTGTGGTCACAGTGGTGCCTATGCTAACTTTCCTATGATGTAGAAATATACCTAGTTGGACGAATCTTATTGTGGCTAACTGGTCCAGTGGCTAACGCGAATATCTGGAGTTTTGAGACTCTCTGACCGCGGGTTCAAATCCCGCCCGTGGTATGGTTAGGGCGCCAGAGTTTTGGCGGCATAAAGAGTCAACAACGTACTGTCCACCTTCAACAGCTGTTGTGCAATTTTTGATGAATACATAATTCCACAAGTCTGGGTCTAGGGCGAAATGCACGGGGATGCTGTCGATGGCTTCTTCGAGGTCAGCTGGGGACAAAGTTCAACCAGAAACTGTGGGCATCACAGCTGTGTTTTGCATTTCATTCATAAGAAACACAGTCATTTTGACTCCGTATTTCACTCAATTATTTATTGTCATCAGTGTACGTTTCATCTCCTTTGAGTAAAATTCCGATGCTGATTGAAGTTTTCACTCTGGATTTTGCCTAAGAGAAGTAGTATTTCGAATTATTCTTATTTCGTTTATGGCTCTTTGCTCCCTCTCTTCTTCCCAGTTTATGCTCGACGTTTTCCATTTCCCTAACTAGACTTTCCTCTCATACTTCAGTCTCTCTCCTGTCTTTGAGAGGATCTGTTATTCGTCTCAAGTTCGCGTCTTCAACTTTGCCGTAGAGATATGCATCTGGTGCATGCGTCGAGCGCCAATGAGCTCATTCTCCCGAGAAACTTATTTACATCCAGTGCCTCTGGAAAATCCTGGAGGGACTGGTTCCAAATCTTCACATAGAAATCACTCCCTACGAAAGCAAAAGATTGGGTAGACGGTGCAACATACCCCAAGGAAAAGTAGGGGCGTCATTGATACACTAAGAGAAAACACAGTAAGTGTCCGAGGCCCAACAGCTTCCCACCAGACAAAGTAAATTACCAATAGACTCCTGGTTACCTTCAAGAGGGAGCTGGACAGATTCCTAAAGTCAGTACCCGACCAGACAGGCTGTGGTTCGTGTGTTGGACTACTTGGGGCCAGCCGTAACAGCCTGATTGATCAGACCATGATCCACCGGGAGGCCTGGTCAAGGACAGGGCGGCGGGTGCGTTGACCCCCGGAACACTCTCCAGGTAGATCCGTGGTAGCCATATAATCTTCCCATATCTCATTTAGCATCCCGTCTTGCCCCTCTAACACTCATTGTATCAGAGGTTAATTAACATTTACCTACGTCTCACCCTCTCATAACTCTTGTTACAGAGGTTACCAGTAACATTTACCCGTGTCTCCCCTCTCACAATCATTGTAACAGAGGTTAATTAACATTAACAGTTACCTTTATAACCTCTCCCATGCCCTTAGTCTTTCTAGGGCGGTCTGTAATTTGACTTACTAGTATTTATTTCCCTCGTGTTACAGCAAAGACTACACCCGGGTTGATCTTCCTAAAAGGCAAAAATTTTGCTGAATCAATATCTGATTTAGCAAAGTGGGCAAAGAGTGACCTCCCACGTGGTCTTTTTGAGGTTCAAAGGGCATTTTAACCCTTTGCCCAACTTCCCCTTTCCCCTAGATAGTGTGGTCAGTCACAAAGGACAAAATAATTCTGAAGTGCGCCTCGAACCGAAGTCGAGAGCTGTAAGACATGTCAACAGGTATGGCAGAATGGTAGACGTATGGTAGAATGGTAGATGTATGGTAGAAAGGTAGATGTATGATATTAAAGTACTACATGAATGGTATACAATACCGACAAGATGAAAATTAGACACATATGCAACATCTGGGTATCTTTATCGTAGATGTTTCACCATCAATACAAATTCTAGGACATGATTTGAAGACAGTAGAACTATGTACAAAAGATGAGGTAATCAGTCCCTCAGCCTTGGAGGTATCTAGTTGACCCCAAGAAAATTCTGCTGCCACCAATACACATCAGATTAGAGCTTATGAAAAATTTTATGAAGGCCTTGAACAAGAATGGAACTGCTTTCAAGTACCTGGAGTCAAAGTTTCCTCGTATAATTGAAGGCGAGGTAAAGGCAGGAATCTTTGTTGACCCTCAGATTCAGGAATTGATGAAGGACAAGCATTTTGATGAAGAATTAGCAGGTGTCGAGGTGAATATCTAGTTTTCATTCAAGCAGATTGTCCACAACTTCCTGGGAAACAGACACTCCCCCGAATATGAAAAAATGATCCAAGACCTGATTTCAAGTTTCCAACAACTTGGGTCTAGAATGAGTGTGAAGATGCACTTTTTGCACTCGCATCTTGACTATTTTCCCAACAATTGTGGGGACTACAGTGAGGAACAAGGACAGCGGGTCCATGAGGATATTTGCACCATGGAAACTCGATACCAGGGCAAATGGAATGTCAGCATAAAGGCAGATTACTGATGGTCATTGAAACGTAATGGTCTCGATGCACAGCACAAACAAAAATCAAAGCAGTCCCTCCTTTCTTTGATTCAATATGTAGACTAACCATTAGGAACATATTTTTTTAATAAAATCATTTGATTTGATTCACGTTGATTTGGAATTCATATGTTCTTAAAACTAACCGAATGTGCTTTTCCATTATTACTTGCCTAATTTTAATAAATTAACAATATATAAAAAATTCACATTTTTTATCATTAATTTGTATTTTATTCAAAAATCCTTACATGATAGAGCAAAATGGTTTAGATATTTACAATCAACAGCCCAAGAATATGTAAGATCGCAACCATGATATTTAGAAGAAATGTTTCGAGTTGTTGCTGCAGTAGAACGCGACGTTATATACTGAACTTTTCAATACTGAACGAACGGTCTGAATAATAAAGTTTGCATTTTACTACAAGGTATACAGTCCTAGCTGACATCAGTGATATACTACTATATATAAAGTCCCTTGTTATGCTGAGTATTTCGGGCAAATTAGGTCAGTTTCGTCCCAGGATGCGACCCACACCAGTCGACTAACACCCAGGTACCCATTTTACTGATGGGGAACATAGACAACCTGTGTTAAGAAACACGCCCAATGTTACTACCCTCGCTGGGAACCGAACCCAGCCACTCGCCGTGTGAAGCAGGGGCTTTAGACACCAGGCCCGGGGCACCGAATAGGTCAGTACTGACAACAATGGAAGGGATCAACTTAAAACAAAACACTAAACAGCTGCGAGCAGTTCCAAGGTATTTATTATGTACACAAAGTTTCTAAACTGTTTACTAAGTACGTAGTAGTAATTTTTTACATGTTTACAAAGAAAACGGAAATTTCCGAGACGTATGGTTTCAAGGCATAACTAAACTATTTCTTCTAAGCCTAGCAATCACTCGACAGAACGTGCTTTGAGGAGGAAAAGGGGTTTAGATCCAAGGAATTGGAGACACCGTCATCCTTCTTTCTGCAGGCGCTCTATGTCTCATGCGCAGTTAGCGATTTCCCATGAATAGGTGTGAAAAGAACGGGAAGTGTATTTCACCAGAAGGTAGTTAGTGATGCTTGTGGTTGGTAGTGGTTGTGTTGTTTATAGTGGAGGGTGGTGTGAGCTATACTGGTGGTGATTGAAGGTGGTAGTGTTAGTGTTGTGATGCTGGTATGGTAGTGTTGTTGTGGTAGTGGTGTTGTGGTAGTCATGGTGTTGTGATTGTGGTTTTCTAGGAGTGGTAGTGATGGTGTTGTGGTTGTGTTGTGGTAGTGATGGTGATGTAGGAGTGGTGTCGTGGTAGTGATGGGGCTGTGGAAGTGAAGGTGTTGTGGTAGAGGTGTTGTAGGAGTGGTGTTGTGGTAGTGGTGGTCTTGTGGTTGTGATGGTGTTGTGGTAGTGGTGTTGCGGTAGTGATGGTGTTGTGGTAGTGGTGGTGTTGTGGTAGTGATGGTGTTGTGGTAGTGAAGGTGTTGTGGTAGTAATGGTGTTGTGGTAGTGATGGTGTTGTGGTAGTTATGGTGTTGTGGTAATGGTGTTGTGGTAGTATTGCGGTAGTGATGGTGTTGTGGTAGTGAAGGTGTTGTGGTAGTGATGGTGCTGATGCAGTGGTGTTGTGGTAGTGATGGTTTTGTGGTAGTGATGGTCCTGATGTAGTGGTGGTGTTGTGGTAGTGATGATGTTGTGGTAGTGATGGTGTTGTGGTAGTGATGGTGTTCTGGTAGTAGTGTTGTGGTAGTGATGGTGTTGTGGTAGTGATGGTGTTGTGGTAGTGATGGTGTTGTGGTAGTGGTGGTGTTGTGGTAGTGATGGTATTGTAGTTGTGGTGGTGATGTGGTAGTGGTTATGATGTGGCAGTGGTTATTATGTGGTAGTGGTGGTGTTGTGGTAGTGATGGTGTTGTGGTAGTGGTGTTGTGGTAGTGGTAGTGCTGCGGTAGTGGTGGTGTTGTGTTAGTGGGGGCGTTGTGGTAGTGATGGTGTTGGGGTATTGATGTTGTTGTGGTAGTGATGGTGTTGTGGTAGTGGTGGTCTTGTGGTAGTGATGGTGCTGATGTAGTGGTGGTGTTGTGGTAGTGATGGTGTTCTGGTAGCGATGGTGTTGTGGTAGTGATGGTGTTGTGGTAGTGATGGTGTTGTGGTAGTAGTGGTGTTGTGGTAGTGATGGTGTTGTGGTAGTGGTGGTGTTGTGGTAGTGATGGCGTTGTGGTAGTTGTGGTGTTGCAGGAGTGGTGTTGTGGTAGTGATGGTGTTGTAGTAGTGATGGTGCTGTGGTAATGATGTGGTAGAGATGGTGTTGTAATAGTGGTGGTGTTGTAGGAGTGGTGTTGTGATAGTGATGGTGTTGTGGTAGTGATGGTGTTGTGGTAGTGATGGTGTTGTGGTAGTGGTGTTGTGGTAGTGATGGCGTTGTGGTAGTGGTGGTGTTGCAGAAGTGGTGATGTGGTAGTGATGGTGGTTGTGGTATTGATGGTGTTGTGTTATTGATGGTGTTGTGGTAGTGGTGTTGTAGGAGTGGTGCTGTGGTAGTGATGGTGTTGCGGTAGTGAAGTTGTGATACTGATGGTGTTGTGGTAGTAATGGTGTTGTAGTAGTGATGGTGCTGTGGAAGTGATGTTGTGGTAGTGATGGTGTTGTAATAGTGGTGGTGTTGTAGGAGTGGTGTTATGGCAGTGAGAGAGTTGTGGTAGTGATGACGTTGTAGAAGTGATGTTGTTGTTGTTGTGGTGGGGTTGTGGTAGTGATGGTGTTGTGGTAGTGATGGTGTTGTGATAGTGGTGTTGTGGTAGTGATGGTATTGTGGTGGTGATGGTGTTTTGGTAGCAATGGTGTTGTGGTAGTTAACGTGTTGTGGCAGTGGTGGTATTGTTGTAGTGATGGTTTTGTGGTAGTGTTGTTGTAGGAGTGGTGTTGTAGGAGTCGTGTTGTGGTAGTGATGGTGTTGTGGTAGTGGTGTTGTAGGAGTGGTGTTGTGGTAGTGATGGTGTTGTAGGAGTGGTGTTGTGGTAGTGAAGGTGTTGTGGTAGTGATGGTGTTGTGGTAGTGATGGTGTTGTGGTAGTGATGGTGTTGTGGTAGTGAAGGTGTTGTGGTAGTGAAGGTGTTGTGGTAGTGATGGTGTTGTTGTAGTGGTGGTGTTGTGGTAGTGATGGTGTTGTTGTAGTGGTGCTGTTGTAGAAGTGTTGTGGTAATGATGGTGTTTTGGTAGTGATGGTGTTGTGGTAGTGATTGTGTTGTGGTAGTGATGGTGTTGTGGTAGTTATGGTGTTGTGGTAGTGGTGATGTTGTGGTAGCGATGGTGTTGTTGAAGTGGTGGTGTTGTAGAAGTGTTGTGGTAATGATGGTGTTTTGGTAGTGATGGTGTTGTGGTAGTGATTGTGTTGTGGTAGTGATTGTGTTGTGGTAGTGGTGTTGTGGTAGTGGTGGTGTTGTGGTAGTGATGGTGTTGTGGTAGTGTTGTGGTAGTGGTGGTGTTGTGGTAGTGATGGTGTTGTGGTAGTGGTGTTGTGGTAGTGGTGGTGTTGTGGTAGTGATGTTGTGGTAGTGGTGGTGTTGTGGTAGTGGTGTTGTGGTAGTGGTGGTGTTGTGGTAGTGGTATTGTGGTAGTGGTCTTGTGGTAGTGGTGGTGTTGTGGTAGTGATGGTGTTGTGGTAGTGATGGTGTTGTGGTAGTGATGGTGTTGTGGTAGTGGTGGTGTTGTGGTAGTGATGGTGTTGTGGTAGTGATGGTGTTGTGGTAGTGATGGTGTTGTGGTAGTGATGTTGTGGTAGTGATGGTGTTGTGGTAGTGGTGGTGTTGTGGTAGTGGTGGTGTTGTGGTAGTGATTGTGTTGTGGTAGTGGTGTTGTGGTAGTGGTGGTGTTGTGGTAGTGGTGGTGTTGTGGTAGTGGTGGTGTTGTGGTAGTGATGGTGTTGTGGTAGTGGTGGTGTTGTGGTAGTGATGGTGTTGTGGTAGTGATGGTGTTGTGGTAGTGGTGGTGTTGTGGTAGTGATGGTGTTGTGGTAGTGGTGGTGTTGTGGTAGTGATTGTGTTGTGGTAGTGGTGTTGTGGTAGTGGTGGTGTTGTGGTAGTGGTGGTGTTGTGGTAGTGGTGGTGTTGTGGTAGTGATGGTGTTGTGGTAGTGGTGGTGTTGTGGTAGTGGTGGTGTTGTGGTAGTGGTGGTGTTGTGGTAGTGATGGTGTTGTGGTAGTAGTGGTGTTGTGGTAGTGGTGGTGTTGTGGTAGTGATTGTGTTGTGGTAGTGGTGTTGTGGTAGTGATGGTGTTGTGGTAGTGATGGTGTTGTGGTAGTGGTGGTGTTGTGGTAGTGATGTTGTGGTAGTGATGGTGTTGTGGTAGTGATGGTGTTGTGGTAGTGAAGGTGTTGTGGTAGTGATGGTGTTGTGGTAGTGATGGTGTTGTGGTAGTGGTGGTGTTGTGGTAGTGTTGTTATGGGAGTGAAGATGATGTGGTAGTGGTGGTTGTGATGACGGTACTCTAAACACACGAATAAATGAATGCTGCTGCAGTCCTTCTGGCCCATGCTAGGCAAGTCAAACTCCCACCCACACCCATTCGAGTACCTATCCAGACTATATTTAAAGCTACCCAAGGATCTCTTCATTTACAGTCTTTGAAGTTTGTTCCAGTCACCTACAACTATTACCAAACCAGTAATTCAAGATATCCTTTCAGCTCTAAATCTGATCCACTTGAACACATTTCGCAAGTTCTTGGTCCAAGGCCGGGTTCTGAGAGTAGGGAAATCTCTCTGAGCTCATCAACGGTACATCTGTCCTGACTAGATATTGTCAGCACGTTGTTTATATTTCCCTTGTTTATTCCTGTGTTCCATTTGTATTTCAATCAAGTCTCTCCTAATTCTTCTCCTTTGAGAGAGTGAAAATTTATCTCCCGAGAGAAGTGTCAACAGGAACGACACTACTCAGGTAGGATGTGAGGGAGAGTGGCAGCTGATGCTTGGAGATGTCAGGTCACTCAGGACGACAGGTCAGGTCACTCAGGGATTTGGTCAGGTCACTCAGGGATCAAGAGATATCTAAGTTAGGTCTACCGGAAGAAGCTTTTCCATATTAGAGGTAGAAGTGATCACCAGGTGACCCGACGCTCACCAGGTGACCCGACGCTCACCAGGTGACCTGACACTCACCAGGTGACCTGACACTCACCAGGTGACCTGACACAGGAAGAATACATAACGACGGAAGGAACACGAAAAAGAAGAGAACACTTGAGGAGAGAGAAGACATGAGTAATGGAAAAAATCGAGGGTAATATGAATGGAAGGAAGGGAGTGAGGGCGGCAGGAAGACAGAAGGGAGGTAGGGAGTGACGGAGACAGGAAGACAGAAGGGAGTAAGGGAGGCAGGAAGACAGAAGGGAGGTAGGGAGTAAGGGAGGCAGGAAGAGAGGAAATGTAGGAAAGGATTAGAGTGGGAGAGGTCACTTGTATTCCTCTCTTTCAAGAGGGAAGAGACGCAGGATGTCTCTCTGAGGCAACAGAGGTGACCATCTGCCACCACTACTAACAGAGAGGTGACCATCTGCCACCACTACCAACAGAGAGGTGATCGTCTGCCACCACTACCAACAGAGAAGTGACTATCTGCCACCACTAGCAACAGAGAGGTGATCATCTGCCACCACTAGCAACAGAGAGGTGATCATCTGCCACCACTACCAACAGAGCTGGGTCATCTGCCACCAACAAATGTAATAGCACACAGAATGCATGATAAAGGAATAACAGGAAAAGTTGGTAGATGGATCTATAACTTCCTGACAAACAGAACACAAAGAGTAATAGTAAACAAAGTCTGAGGCAGCTACAGTGAAAAGCTTTTCCACATGGTACAGTACTCGCTCCCATCCTGTTCCTCATCCTCATATCTGACATGGGCAGAGATGCAAGCTTTAGCGCCGTGTCTTCCTTTACGGATGACACCCGGATTACCATGACAGTGACCTCCATCAAAGACACTGCAAGACTCCAAGTGGACATCAACCAAATCTTCAAATGGGTCACTCAAAACAATATGAAGTTCAATGAAGAGAAATTTCAACTAGTCAGATATGGAAAACTTGAGGACATTAAAACCGTATCAGGTTTTACAACAAATTCTAACCATACAATAAAGCGAAAAAGTAATGTGAAGGACCTGGGAGTGATAAGGTCAGAGGATCTCGTCTTCAAAGACCACAACAATGTGTCTACCGCATCTGCTAGGGAAATGATAGGATGCATAATGAGAACCTTCAAAAGAAGGGACGCCAAGCCCCTGATGATTCTCTTCAAATCGCTTGTTCTTTCTAGGCTGGAATACTGCTGTACACTAATTGTCTTCTTTAAGGCAGGCGAAATTGCTGACCTGGAGAGTGTACTAAGACCTTTCACGGCACACATATGTACGATAAGGCATCTAAATTACTGGGAACGGTTGAAGTCACTTCATTTGTATTCCCTGGAACGCAGGCGAGAGAGATACATGATAATATACACTTTGAAAATCCTAGAGTGATTAGTACCAAACTTGCACACGAAAATCACTCCCAATGAAAGCAAAAGACTCGACAGGAGATGCAACATTTCCCCAATGAAAAGCATGGGCGTCATTTGCACGATAAGAGACAACACAACCGTGTCAGGGGCCCAAGACTGTTCAACTGCTTCCCAATATACATAAGAAGGCACTGGACAGGCACCTGAAGTCAGTACCTGACCAGCCGGGCTGTGGTTCATACGTCAGTTTGTGTGCGGCCAGTACACAAACTGGTTGATCACACCCTGATCCACCACGAGACCTAGGGGCATTGACCCCCGAAACCCTCTCCTGGTATAGCCACTGGATGGCGAAACGTCTACAATAAAGATACCCAGATGTTCCACGTGTGTCTTAATTTCATATGTTCTAGTGTTTGCTTACTTGTTTTTCTAAACCATCTTGTCCGTATTTATTACCAAGGTTTATACCAGACCCATCGATGCAATAATCACCAGACAGAAAATAAACACTTCCCTCAGTGACATTCATGGCACCTCTTAGACCATTTTAAAACTCACGGCAAAAGTTGACATATGTCAGGGGAGGAGACGAGTAATGACGTGCCTGATGAAAATGTCCTTTTGCAAATGGCATACAATTCCGAAACGTTGAGGAGTATGTGTAACATTTGGCAGCTTTACTAACGAAACGTTTCGCCTGAACTGCAAGCTTCTTCAGTCGTAAGCAGAGATGAATTATGGGAATCATACATGGTAAGGATCAGAGTAATGTCTGATCTCCCAGATTCAAGGGGTAGATGGGGTTTATTCTCAGCTCGGTTTTCACTGGTAATTCTGAGATAGGAATACTCACTGAAAATCGATGTTTCCAACAGGTACTATTAACCAGATTTTCAACCGGTATTATTAGCTAGGTTTTCAACAGGTATTATTAGCTAGGTTTTCAACAGGTATTATTAGCTAGGTTTTCAACAGGTATTATTAGCTAGGTTTGCAACAGGTATTATTAGCTAGGTTTGCAACAGGTATTATTAGCTAGGTTTGCAACAGGAATTATTAGCTAGGTTTTCAACCGGAATTATTAGCTAGGTTTTCAACAGGAATTATTAGCTAGGTTTTCAACAGGTATTATTAGCCAGGTTTTCAACAGGAATTATTAGCTAGGCTCTCAACAGGTATTCTTGGCTAGTTCATTGGTAATAATCTTGATGTATCTCCTTTAAACATCAATAAATTTCAAGACTCTCAACAGTATGCCAAGTCATTTATGTCCAAATTTCGACTTCCACGGAAGGAAAACAAAAAATTAAGGCATGGACTAGTGGTGGCAGCGGTGGGATGCACCTCAGACGGAGATGAAGGGGGTTGGGAGGCGTGGGTAGAGGGGGTTGAAAGGTTGGCCAGACGGGGGTTGAAGAGATGAGTCGATGGGGTTGAGGGCTGTTTGAACGTGGTCTCCTTCATATATATTAATCCGACTTAAAAATAATTAAAAATTACAGAAAGCCTCTTATGCAGATGAGTGGAGAGAGAGAGAGAGAGAGAGGGGAGTATGGGAAGGCTAGTAACTCTCACATCACTGACATTAACTTCTTGACTCCATCAACACATGCAGGCATACACGCACACCACAGCTCACATGCATGTCATATACAAATACACACAATGTGCACGCATTGAGAATAAACACCTCGTCAAAAAATTCGTACCAGTCGTTTAACTATAAAAAAAAATGTGCAAAAACTAAGCTATGAACTCCCAACCAGAACATTAACAAGGATTAATTTAGACTATTAGACATAATGCACTTTAAGTTTATATTAGAGTAAGCAGAGCCAGCATGGAACCCACACCTGATCAAGAATATGAAAAAAAATCTGAAGATTTGTAACGAGTCCTGAGGCGGAATACAAGTACAGAAGAATTGAAGAAGGGAGTGAGGGAGGCAGGAGGAGAGGGAATACATGTGTAGGAAATGATTACAAGAGGACCAGACGTGCCGCTAGCAGCAACAACCTGGTTGAACAGGCACTCAACACAGAGACTTAGTTGATGAGGGTAGGAAAATCTTGGAAATTGATCACAACTTTGTTCATAACTTATAAAATGCTGAGCTGTCAGACTGAGTGGATGAAGATAGGCTCTTTGAGGAAGCGAGAAGCCACAGGTGACAGTTAGACACAGGAGGAAGCGAGAAGCCACAGGTGACAGTTAGACACAGGAGGAAGCAAGAAGCCACAGGTGACAGTTAGACACAGGAGGAAGCAAGAAGCCACAGGTGACAGTTAGACACAGGAGGAAGCGAGAAGCCACAGGTGACAGTTAGACACAGGAGGAAGCGAGAAGCCACAGGTGACAGTTAGACACAGGAGGAAGCGAGAAGCCACAGGTGACAGTTAGACACAGGAGGAAGCAAGAACCCACAGGTGACAGTTAGACACAGGAGGAAGCGAGAAGCCACAGGTGACAGACACAGGAGGAAGCGAGAAGCCACAGGTGACAGTTAGACACAGGAGGAAGCGAGAAGCCACAGGTGACAGTTAGACACAGGAGGAAGCGAGAATACACAAGTGACAGCTAGACACAGGAGGGACACAGACAGCAGCTCAAGTCACAGATGACACATAAGGATGTTAGGAAATACCTTACCCGCCTCAGGGTGATAAGTACATGAAGCGCACTAGACGAGGATCTGGGGAGACTCACACCACACAGTTTCAGGAGTAGGTACGAATATGCCCCGGAGGCCAACAATCATTATTAACGCTGGTCGATAGTGGTTAAAAAATGGGAATAGAAGCAATGCCTCGACCTCTGCAGGTACACCTAGGCGAAAGAACGCACAACATTCATTTAATAGCAAATAAAAGCGAGATCACACATCGGCCAACTAAGCAGCTAGCCCCAGAGCTAGAACTCAGCAAGAGAAACAGGAAATCACACACACACACACTGACAAGTGCTGTGGAAATTAAATCACCTGCACATACCTCAACATTACATTCATACAAGTAATCTCAATGGGAGGTGACAACCATATATTGTTTACAGTAGTTACCCCGCGGAAGTGTGTGGGAAAACTTAAGCCACCCCTGGTCGCTGCAAGCGGCTCCTTCGATATCCCACACCTTAAACATATCTGTCCTAGACCAGTACCTATAACTTAGAAGTGGACAACACCCACAAATACGGCGCTACTAATTAATTGTGGACTGTATGGATTATATTAGACTGACTGAAGGAAAAGAGGGGGGGGAAGGGTTACACACATAAATATCCATCAGGAAAAAACACTTGTACATATATAATACCACCACTTATCAGATTTTCTCTGGTGGTCACTTGATACAGCTGGATCACCCACCATATTATATAGAAATTAAACTGGCCAGCTGTCTCTACGTAACAAGGTGTAATTACCTGTGGGTGATTGATGCTACTTATTTCCTCCATTCACCATCTCATTCGAAGTCTTGCTAAGTTGATATGATGCAACTTCAGCAAGACACTATTTCCGATTTGTTTTATTCCAGTACAGGAGGCCGAGCTCATTAAAACCCTCCGTGGATATCGGAAATGGGACACCAGGTTACCAGGTGTCCACACTGGAATTTCAATTTGGTGAACTCTTTATTTCACTTAATATCCCTTTGGTTGAGTGTGTTTTCCACTATATTCTTCACAATTCGCAGTATATAACATTCCCATATTATTTTCTGTTCATCGGAGGTCGACTCACTGTAATCTGTCCTCGATGAAGCTCGATTAAATTAGATGAGTTTGTTGTCACCGCCTCCACACTCTCCAAGTCGGCGTCTCTCATTATTTCCCGTTCTCTTTCTACCCTATTTTGGTAGTTTAATTCACTCTGTCCCATATTCTAAACCGGGAACAGTTGCAACACTTTCTATTATTAAGTGAGACCTATAATAGTCCTTAGGCTGCTGTGGATGCCAATTTCCTGGTCCCATTTTTTGACCAGCCTGTTAACCACATTCAAAACTCCCGCGTCCCTTCACCCCTGGCGCACCCCAGCACATGCCCACGGCTTCTTTGTTGGTTCTCTTCCATTTTCAAATACATTTCTGACCAACAACAACACATTAATTACATATTTACATGATACAATATAAGTTTGAGAAAGTTACACCAGAATTTTTCACAAGTGTCTAGGACAAAATGGTGACAGGTAAATACTGCACCATACACTCCCCCGTGTGCTCCTCTGTTTTTTGTGGATTACTGTAGTTTTTTTTCCTATGCCAGAATCGTAGAATTGTGTCAGTGAACTTATAGAGTATATCTCTCCAACGCTTTGAACTAATCTTGGAAAAAAATAGTACACGCTGAGCCAGAAACAAGGAAAGAAGTGTGTTTATAACATATTGGTGGCGCCATTCTTACACCAGGTCAACTATAAGCCTAATGTGCCGTGTCAAATAATTAACAGTTTAATTTCTGTAAGAGAAAAGAGTCTCCTTGAAAATAGTGACATACACAGTGATGCACAGTGTATAGATACAATACCATAATAAATGTTGTGGAGTTAAATAAGAATGTATTCTCCAGAAATAAGCCTAGTGGATAACGTGTAATTATTGAAATGGTATAAAATACCGACAGGTTGTGTCTTACCTAACAACGTGTAATTAGTTGCCAGGAGTCGCCAAGATCCTACCACGCGAGCCACGTGTTTAATGATCTATACTTACTGCTAGTCTTATGTATGTACAGTATAGTGATACCACCTTACCTTTGATATACCTTTGAAGAGCTTCGAGAGTTTGATTACCAGACGAGCCTGGCCCAGCCGTGGGCCAGGCTCGTCTGGTGCTTGCCTGGTCAACCAGGCTGTTTTTGCTGGAGGCCCGCTGCCCCACATATCCATCACAGCCTGGTTGATCTGGCACCTGATGAAGATACTTGTCCAGTTTCCTCTTGATGGCTTCTACACTTGTTCCAGCCGTGTTTCTGATATCTTCTGGCAAGATGCTGAATAGTCTGGGACCCCAGATGTTGATACAGTGTTCCCTTATTGTCCCCACCGCACCTCTGCTCATCACTGGGTTTATTTTACACTTCCTCCCATATCTCTCCCTCCAGTATGTTGTTATGGCAGTGTGCAGATTTCGGACCAGGCCCTCGAGTACTTTCCAGGTATATATTATTATGTATCTCTCTCTCCTCTGCTCCAATGAGTACATCTTCAAGACTTGAAGGCGCTCCCAGTAATTTGGGTATTTTATTGGCTCAATGTGAGCGGTAAACGATCTCTGTATTTGCTCCAGCTTAAGTTCGATGCTTGCTATTATTCTGACCAGTGCCTCCCTTCACATTACAGATATGTTGGCCTCTTTTGCCACTCTATTATTCTTCGCCTATGCCTGTATAGGGAGCACCTCTCTCTAGTTTACATCTTATTTTCCTTTTCCTTAAAGGAATATGCCTTGAGCATACCTCAGGTGCCACAGACTTAAATTTTTCAAGACAGAGGTTTGGATCCGTGTTGCTTAGGATATCTTCCCAGCTTATTTCATATAGGACATGGCTGACTTGGTCCCACCTTACGTTTTTGTTATTGAAGATGAATTTGTTGAAGGCTCTATCGTGACTGATCACATTTTGTTGGTCTGGGGCCCTGGGCATACATGTCTGAACCTCTATTATGTTGTGATCTGAGTATATGAGGTCCAGTGTATTCTCCAGTCTTGTAGGCTCTATTATTTGCCAGTTTAAGGTGAATTTGGTGCAGAGATTAAAAGCTCGTGTGTGTGTGTTTTCATCTGAGCTGCCTCCTGGGGTTAGCTCTGCTACAGCATTATTTGTTACATTCCTCCATTTTAGGTGGCTTAGGTTGAAATCCCCCAGGACCAAGATGTTTGGAGCAGGAGCTGGAAGATTTTCCAGACATTGGTCAATTTTCGAAAGCTGTTCCTGGAATTGTTGGGAAGATGCATCCAGAGGCTTGCATACAACCACAATGACAAGGTTTCGGTTCTCGATCTTTACTGCCAAAACATCAACAACATCATTTGAGGTGTTTAGTAGTTCCAAGCATATCAGTGACTCTGTGATGTACCAGCCAAATCCCCCGCTTTTTCCCGGCCCTTTTGCCTGTTCACTCTGTGGCATCTGTATAGGTTATAACCCGGGATCCATACTTCATTGTCAAAGTGATCCTTTATGTGGGTCTCTGTGAAAACCGCGAACATTGCGTTTGACTCTGTAAGCAGTCCATGGATGAAAGGTATTATGTTGTTTATTGTTGGCTTTAGACCCTGTATATTTGCAAAGATGAATGTCGTCATATTAATGGTATGTAGGGGGCCTTTTCTCCTGGCACTAATATCTGTTGTTTTGGAGTGGAGGCCACTGACTGTGGCTGTTCTCCAGAAGTGATTTGAGTTGGTGTCCGATTTCTGTCATTTCCTGCCAGTATTTTTCCTTCCTGGCACTAAAAAATCTCTCTCTCTCTGGAGTGGTTGTGGCTACCCAAGTTCTCCTACGGTCTGGATGTTCTGTATCTTCTTGTCCCCTTCAGGTGGTGTGCATGACAATATAAGTTATAGCATTGTCTTTCCTAAACTGAAGAGCGACACATAGTGGAAAAACTTACAGGACGAAAGGCTGCTTTCTCCTGCTGTCATATGGGCACGGCATTTTCTGGGGTGGTCAAAGCTGCACGTCCCATCTGTTTTTCCAGATATTAAATACCTTTGCCATGCCTGCAAATAGAATTTGCATAGGTATGATTTCTGTTCGCTTTGGTATTTCATGGCTGCATTCCCTAATGGTGTGTTTTTCTGTCCCCTTACTATCTTCAGCACTTGGACTAACAATGGTGCCTTCACCAGTATTTTCTGGTATTTTATCTTCACTATTCCTTGGGGCATCATTCCTTTGTTTACCATCTCTGGTGGTATTGCTATTTTGTAACATTGGGTTTTGCATATCCTTGTCTACACCTGTTTCCCCAGCACTAGAACTCCTGTCCTCTGAGCCACCAACTTTCATTTCTGTATTTTTACAGGTACTGTCTACCAGGACAGCACCTGCACCACTGTCAATAGCACCATCTAGCCCAGTTCTTTTATTTTCCCATCTGTTATAGAATGCTGTCAGGTTTTCTATGAAGGCCGTTTTGCTGTTTCTGTCCTTTAACACACGTGTGACTTTTTTCCTCAGTTGGTTCTCATTTAGGCATACCAAAAACACTTCTCTGGTTTAATATCTTTAGTGGATGATTCCTGAATGTCTGCACACAATGCATGGGACCATTTCCCACAGAAGTTGCACATAATCCAGGCAGAAGCCCATTTGTTGCTGCCAGTGCAGACTACAGTTTCATGATGCATTTTTTGTTTGTTATACTGCATATTCAACTAATAACCTCCTTAAAGTGTAGATCTATCTATTTGTATGTGTATCGATTTGTATTTGTATGTGTATGAAATAATCTTACTGCTGCTAGCAGTAACTGTTGTTTGGGTGTTTGATAAGGGTGCCTAAAGACCCCATCAGCATATGAATCCAGTCAGAGGATCACTTACTTTTCAATGAATCCGGTTGAGTGTTAAGGGCACATAGAAACCCCATCAGCTTTTGAATTCTGTCACTGGATCCCTTATTTTTTGAACGAATCCAGTCAGTGGATCACTTTTTTTGAACGAATCCAGTCGGTAATTTTGGACTAGCTCGTGAAAAGACTACTGAAATATTATTTAACAGAGTAATATGTGTTCATTTTGATACAAAAAGCATGTAAAGTTATGGAGAACATTATCAGGAGAACAGTGGTGGAGCACCTAGAAAAGAATGAACTCATGCATGATAACCAGCACGGCTTCAGAGGAAGGGAAATCCTGCTTCACAAACCTACTGGAGTTCTGCGATAAGGAAACAAAAGTAAGACAGGAGAAAGAGGGGTGGGTAGACTGCATCTTCTTGGACTGTAAGAAGGCTTTCGACAGAGTACCTCACAAGAGACTGGTCGAAAAGCAAGAGAAACAGGCAGGAATAGCAAGGAAAGCACTGCAATGGATCAGAGAATACCTAACAGAAAGGAAATAACGTATATCGGTACGTGACGAGGGTGCATGTGTCGAGTGGTGTTCCACAAGGGTCAGTCCTAGGTCCGGTGCTGTTGCTTGTATATGTGAATAACAAGACAGAAGGGATAGTTTCATTGGTGTCACTCTTTGCAGACGATGTGAAGCTAATGAGACGAATACAAGCTGACGAGGATCGGAAAGGACAAACAAATCCTCAGACAGAATACAGCCTAGGAGGTCAAGGCTCCAAAATTCACTCAGGGAAAAGAATTTTGTAGTGAGCATCGTACCGAGAACATCTCCTGAGGCGCACATCAATCGAATAACAGCTGCAGCCAGACTCGTCTGGTGCTTGCCTGGTTAACTAGGCTGTTGCTGCTGGAGGCCCGCTGCCCCACATATCCATCACAACCTGGTTAATCTGGCACCTGGTGAAGATACTTGTCCAGTTTCCTCTTGAAGGCTTCTACACTTATTCCAGCCGTGTTTCTGATATCTTCCGGTAAGATGTTGAAGTCTGGGACCCCAAATGTTGATACAGTGTTCTCTTATTGTTCCCACCGCTCCCCTGCTCCTCACTGGGTTTATTTTGCACTTCCTCCCATATCTCTCACTCCAGTATGTTATGGTAGTGTGCAGATTTGGGACCAAGCCCTCGAGTACTTTCCAGGTATTAATTATCATATATCTCTCTCTCCTCCGCTCCAATGAGTACATGTTCAAGACTTGAAGGCGTTCCCATTAATTTAGGTGCTTTACTGGCTCAATGTGAGCCGCAAACGATCTCTGTATTTGTTCCAGCTCTGATATTTCTCCTGCTTTGAATGGGCGCCTGGCAAACCTAAGAATAGCTTTTCGACATCTAAGTAAGGAGTCATTCAAAACACTGTACACCGCGTACGTCAGGCCCATATTGGAGTATGCAGCACCATTATGGGACACACACCTGCTCAAACAAGTCATGAAATTAGAGAACGTGCAAAGGTTTGCAACAAGACTAGCTCCGGAGCTAAGGGGTATGCCCTACAGGAAGAGGGTAAAGGAAATCAACCTGACAACACTGGAGAACAGTAGGGATATGAAGGACATGATAACGATATATAAAGTAATGAGTGGAACTGACAAGGTATATAGGGAAAGAATGTTTCAGAGATGGGACACAGCAACAAGGGGTCACAACTGGGAGGTGAAAACTCAGATGAGTCACAGAGATGCTAGGAAGAACTTCAGTCACAGAGTTGTCAGGAAGTAGAACAATCTGAGGAGTGATGTAGTGGAGGCAGGATCCATACGGCTTTAAGAAGAGGTATGAAAAAGCTCATGGGGCAGGGAGATAGAGGACCTAGTTGCGACCAGTGAAGAGGCGGGGCCAGGAGCTATGAATCGACCCCTGCAACCACAACTAGGCAAGTACAACTAGGTGAGTATATATATATATATATATATATATATATATATATATATATATATATATATATATATATATATATATAAATATATATATATATATATATATATATATATATATATATATATATATATATATATATACATATATATATATATATATATATATATATATATATATATATATATATATATATATATATATATATATATATATATATATATATATATATATATACACACACAAACATGCTCTAGTGTCCTGGGCTTTATCAAGGAGCTGTTTGCTGCAGGATAAGTGAAGTGGTTGATTTAGAATTTAGCCTCTGAAGTGGCTAGTTTATTGTGCATCCATATCCATCCTGAGGATGGTAGTGGCTAGTTTATTATACACTATTATCAATCCTGTGGATGGTAGCCCAAGAATAAAAGGCCTAGGGACTAGGCCCCGAAAGGAGTACATCTGGTGGTAGAGCTCTAGCGCCCTGGGCACTCTCAGTGATCTTTACCTTGCAGAGCGAGGGAGGTGGTAGAGCTCTAGTGTCCTGGGCTCTCTCGGTGATCTTTACCCTGCAGGGCGAGGGAGGTGGTAGAGCTCTAGTGTCCTGGGCTCTCTCAGTGATCTTTACCCTGCAGGGCGGGGAGGTGGTAGAGCTCCTGCTCTGGTGTCAACCACTTGATGTGATCACCAGATACTCCTGACGACAGAGAGAGAGAGAGAGAGAGAGAGAGAGAGAGAGAGAGAGAGAGAGAGAGAGAGAGAGAGAGAGAGAGAGAGAGACTAGCGAAAAATCAGAGAGAGATTGACTGACAGACAGATTGACCTAGACAGGGAAGGAGTGACTGATGATAGATGGACTGGGGGAATGTTGCAGTAGCAGCTGTGTAAACAAAAGACTTGGCAGACTGTGCAAAGTACCTTCACTAAAAAACAGCTGTGCGACGTAAGCTAAGAGAGAGAGAGCTTGTTGAGTGTTAGACGTCTCCGACTCTTCAACGCCCTCTCCCTCGCTGTATAAGGGAAATTACCAACTAACTTCTGATTATCTTTAAGAGGGAACCGGACAGATTCCTGCCCAGTTAGTTCCTGACCAGCCATGCTGTGGTTCGTAAGCCGGACTGCGAGTGGCCAGTAGTAATAACCTAGTCTTGATCCATTAGGAAGCCTGGTCTGGGACCGGGCCGCAAGGGCGTTGACCATTGAAGAGTCCTTCAGGTATCCAGGACACAAGAATGGTACACCAAAGAAATTCTCTCCCATTCACTCCTACAGTTTCCCTTCACCCCTTACTCTCTTCCCTTAAACCGTCTCCTCACCCATAACACTCTCCCCTCATCCCTTACACTCCCTTTATACTCTCTCCACGTTTCTTATACTCTCCCTTTACCTCCTTACACTCTCCTTCCACCTTTCACTCTTCCCTCACCACCACAGACGATCACCCATACGCACGTTCCAATTAAATCCAACATGAGCTTAAATAAATACATATTTGCTGAATTTAGTCTAAAAAAACTAAATGGCAAAGATTAGATATTGTAGCCCAACAACATACCCATCCTGTGGAGGGTAGCGCAACAACATACCCATCCTGTGGAGGGTAGCGCAACAACATACCCATCCTGTGGAGGGTAGTGCAACAACATACCCATCCTGTGGAGGGTAGTGCAACAACATATCCATCCTGTGGAGGGTAGCACAAGAGAGTTTACTGTGTACCACATATCCATCCTGTGGAGGGTAGCACAACAGTTTACTGTGTACCACATATTCATCCTGTGGAGGGTAGCACAACAGTTTACTGTGTACCACATATTCATCCTGTGGAGGGTAGCACAACAACATACCCATCCTGTGGAGGGTAGCACAACAACATACCCATCCTGTGGAGGGTAGCACAACAACATACCCATCCTGTGGAGGGTAGCACAACAACATATTCATCCTGTGGAGGGTAGCACAACAACATACCCATCCTGTGGAGGGTAGCACAACAACATACCCATCCTGTGGAGGGTAGCACAACAACATATTCATCCTGTGGAGGGTAGCACAACAACATACCCATCCTGTGGAGGGTAGCACAACAACATATCCATCCTGTGGAGGGTAGCACAACAACATACCCATCCTGTGGAGGGTAGCACAACAACATATTCATCCTGTGGAGGGTAGCACAACAACATATTCATCCTGTGGAGGGTAGCACAACAACATACCCATCCTGTGGAGGGTAGCACAACAACATACCCATCCTGTGGAGGGTAGCACAACAACATACCCATCCTGTGGAGGGTAGCACAACAACATACCCATCCTGTGGAGGGTAGCACAACAACATATTCATCCTGTGGAGGGTAGCGCAACAACATACCCATCCTGTGGAGGGTAGTGCAACAACATATTCATCCTGTGGAGGGTAGCGCAACAACATACCCATCCTGTGGAGGGTAGTGCAACAACATACCCATCCTGTGGAGGGTAGCACAACAACATATCCATCCTGTGGAGGGTAGCACAACAACATATTCATCCTGTGGAGGGTAGCACAACAACATACCCATCCTGTGGAGGGTAGCACAACAACATACCCATCCTGTGGAGGGTAGCACAACAACATACCCATCCTGTGGAGGGTAGCACAACAAATACCCATCCTGTGGAGGGTAGCACAACAAATTATCCATCCTGTGGAGGGTAGCACAACAACATACCCATCCTGTGGAGGGTAGCACAACAAATTATCCATCCTGTGGAGGGTAGCACAACAACATACCCATCCTGTGGAGGGTAGCACAACAAATTATCCATCCTGTGGAGGGTAGCACAACAAATTATCCATCCTGTGGAGGGTAGCACAACAAATTATCCATCCTGTGGAGGGTAGCGCAACAACATATTCATCCTGTGGAGGGTAGCACAACAAATATCATCCTGTGGAGGGTAGCACAACAAATTATCCATCCTGTGGAGGGTAGCACAACAAATTATCCATCCTGTGGAGGGTAGCACAACAAATTATCCATCCTGTGGAGGGTAGCACAACAAATTATCCATCCTGTGGAGGGTAGCACAACAAATTATCCATCCTGTGGAGGGTAGCACAACAAATTATCCATCCTGTGGAGGGTAGCACAACAAATTATCCATCCTGTGGAGGGTAGCACAACAAATTATCCATCCTGTGGAGGGTAGCACAACAAATTATCCATCCTGTGGAGGGTAGCGCAACAACATATTCATCCTGTGGAGGGTAGCACAACAAATTATCCATCCTGTGGAGGGTAGCACAACAAATACCCATCCTGTGGAGGGTAGCACAACAAATTATCCATCCTGTGGAGGGTAGCACAACAAATTATCCATCCTGTGGAGGGTAGCACAACAAATTATCCATCCTGTGGAGGGTAGCACAACAAATTATCCATCCTGTGGAGGGTAGCGCAACAACATATTCATCCTGTGGAGGGTAGCACAACAAATTATCCATCCTGTGGAGGGTAGCACAACAAATTATCCATCCTGTGGAGGGTAGCACAACAAATTATCCATCCTGTGGAGGGTAGCACAACAAATTATCCATCCTGTGGAGGGTAGCACAACAAATTATCCATCCTGTGGAGGGTAGCACAACAAATTATCCATCCTGTGGAGGGTAGCACAACAAATTATCCATCCTGTGGAGGGTAGCACAACAAATTATCCATCCTGTGGAGGGTAGCACAACAAATTATCCATCCTGTGGAGGGTAGCACAACAAATTATCCATCCTGTGGAGGGTAGCACAACAAATTATCCATCCTGTGGAGGGTAGCGCAACAAATTATCCATCCTGTGGAGGGTAGCACAACAAATTATCCATCCTGTGGAGGGTAGCGCAACAACATATTCATCCTGTGGAGGGTAGCACAACAAATTATCCATCCTGTGGAGGGTAGCGCAACAAATTATCCATCCTGTGGAGGGTAGCACAACAAATTATCCATCCTGTGGAGTTTAGCACAACAAATTATCCATCCTGTGGAGGGTAGCACAACAAATTATCCATCCTGTGGAGGGTAGCGCAACAACATATTCATCCTGTGGAGGGTAGCACAACAAATTATCCATCCTGTGGAGGGTAGCGCAACAAATTATCCATCCTGTGGAGGGTAGCACAACAACATATTCATCCTGTGGAGGGTAGCGCAACAACATACCCATCCTGTGGAGGGTAGCACAACAACATATCCATCCTGTGGAGGGTAGCACAACAACATATGCTCCAAAAAACCACATGTTCTTGCACTAGGAACTAGGCCCAAAAAGAGTTAACAGGAGTACATCTGGGTTTATATATACAATTGTTTTAAATATTGCGAGCAAATTTAGGTTATTTGCTTAATATGTCTGGTATCTTATTTTCAGGGAGGTTATTATACTCTGTTTCCTTTTATTCCTCAAACTGTGGAAAATGAAGTACAGTGTTCTGGAAAGTGACTATAAGACTGACCACATGCATTGAATTTAGTCTGATCATCATCTGTGAGCCATACCCCCGGCCGGGATTGAACCCGCGGTCATAGAGTCTCTATGTCCGCGGGTTCAATCCCGGCCGGGGGTATGGTTTATTTACAATCGTGTCATTACGATTTCTTGAGTCATCGTCTGTGAGTGTGTCAAACTGCCGTAAGCGCTTGTAAACAAGCCTGAGCCTACGATTTCGTGGGTCAGCCTGAGCCTGGCTACTATATTAATTAGTTTATTTGCAAGTTGCTCCTTAGACATGCTTATCTACGTTCATGTTATCATAGTGAGTGATAGATATACTCAGGTTTCTAACCTTCAGAGAACTTGCTTTGGTTAACTTGTTAACTTTATCAAAGAAAGAGGAATTCAATGTTATGGAATCCATCGGAATTTTGCATTAATTCCATTTTCTCTGGTTTTCGAGTATCTGTTTCTGGCTTCTGCAGTGAACATGATGTTAGAGTCATCATGTGAGTCAAGAGCCTTCACTGACGACACAGAGTCAGTAATAATCAAAGATTCAAGCTCAGAGTCATAAGTTATCTTTAGTGCCACTGGAAATGCTCAAATAAATCTGGATTTACTGGATTCTAAGGAAGCGCGTAAGACACTGACGTATGATTACCGATGCAAACACGTCAGTTAAACCGGATGAAAGCGTAAATAAATCCAGATTTAGAGGATTCATAAGAACGTTTGTGGGAAGACGAACGCAAGTCATGAACCACGGATGTCTTACTTAGGTCAGGCTGAGGATACATCACTGAGGTCAGGCTGAAGATACATCACTGAGGTCAAGCTGTGGATACATCACTGAGGTCAGGCTGAGGATACATCACTGAGGTCAGGCTGAGGATACATCACTGAGGTCAGGCTGTGGATACATCACTGAGGTCAGGCTGAGGATACATCACTGAGGTCAGGCTGAGGATACATCACTGAGGTCAGGCTGAGGATACATCACTGAGGTCAAGCTGTGGATGCATCACTGAGGTCAGGCTGAGGATACATCACTGAGGCCAGGCTGAAGATACATCACTGAGGTCAGGCTGAAGATACATCACTGAGGTCAGGCTGAGAATACATCACTGAGGTCAGGCTGAAGATACATCACTGAGGTCAGGCTGAGAATACATCACTGAGGTCAGGCTGAAGATACATCACTGAGGTCAAGCTGTGGATACATCACTGAGGTCAGGCTGAGGATACATCACTGAGGTCAGGCTGAGGATACATCACTGAGATCAGGCTGTAGATACATCACTGAGGTCAGGCTGAGGATACATCACTGAGGTCAGGCTGAGGATACATCACTGAGGTCAGGCTGAGGATACATCACTGAGGTCAAGCTGTGGATGCATCACTGAGGTCAGGCTGAGGATACATCACTGAGGCCAGGCTGAAGATACATCAATGAGGTCAGGCTGAGGATACATCACTGAGGTCAGGCTGAGGATACATCACTGAGGTCAGGCTGAGGATACATCACTGAGGTCAAGCTGTGGATGCATCACTGAGGTCAGGCTGAGGATACATCACTGAGGCCAGGCTGAAGATACATCACTGAGGTCAGGCTGAAGATACATCACTGAGGTCAGGCTGAGAATACATCACTGAGGTCAGGCTGAAGATACATCACTGAGGTCAGGCTGAGAATACATCACTGAGGTCAGGCTGAAGATATATCACTGAGGTCAAGCTGTGGATACATCACTGAGGTCAGGCTGAGGATACATCACTGAGGTCAGGCTGAGGATACATCACTGAGATCAGGCTGTAGATACATCACTGAGGTCAGGCTGAGGATACATCACTGAGGTCAGGCTGAGGATACATCACTGAGGTCAGGCTGAGGATACATCACTGAGGTCAAGCTGTGGATGCATCACTGAGGTCAGGCTGAGGATACATCACTGAGGCCAGGCTGAAGATACATCAATGAGGTCAGGCTGAGGATACATCACTGAGGTCAGGCTGAGGATACATCACTGAGGTCAGGCTGAGGATACATCACTGAGGTCAGGTTGAAGATACATCACTGAGGTCAGGCTGAGGATACATCACTGAGGTCAGGCTGAGTTGATCTGGTGGACAAGGTCGGGACGACTGTGGAAATATGCAAATATTATGCAGATTAAGGCCGAGTGTGAAGTTTAGTTGTGAAATATAAGATCTCTGACCCAACCCCCACAACACACTTGCCACCACTGCCACCACTGTCACCACTGTCACCACTGTTACCACTGCCACCACTGTCACCACTGTCACCACTGTCACCACTGTCACCACTGCCACCACTGTCACCACTGTCACCACTGTCACCACTGTTACCACTGCCACCACTGTCACCACTGTCACCACTGCCACCACTGCCACCACTGTCACCACTGTCACCACTGTCACCACTGTCACCACTGCCACCACTGTCACCACTGTCACCACTGTCACCACTGCCACCACTGTCACCACTGTCACCACTGCCACCACTGCCACCACTGTCACCACTGTCACCACTGCCACCACTGTCACCAATGTCACCACTGCCACCACTGCCACCACTGTCACCACTGTCACCACTGCCACCACTCACCATCCACCACTCACCAGCCACCCTTCACCAGCCAAAACTGCCACCAATGCCACCACTGTCACTAACGCCACCACTGCTTCCATTGCCACCACTGTTGCCACTGCCACTACTCACCATCCACCACTGTCACCACTCACCAGCCACCACTGTCACCACTCACCAGCCACCACTGTCACCACTTACCAGCCACCACTGTCACCACTCACCAGCCACCACTGTCACCACTTACGAGCCACCATTGTCATCACTCACCAGCCACCACTATCACCACTTACCAGCCACCATTGTCACCACTCACCAGCCAGCACTATCACCACTTACCAGCCACCACTGTCACCACTCATCAGCCACCACTGTCACCACTAACCAGCCACCACTGTCACCACGTACCAGCCACCACTGTTACTTACCAGCCACCACTGTCACCACTTACCAGCCACCACTGTCACCACTTACCAGCCACCACTGTCACCACTCACCAGCCACCACTATCACCACTTACCAGCCACCACTCTCCAGCCACCACTGTCACCAATCACCAGCCACAACTGTCACCAATCACCAGCCACCACTGTCACCACTTACCATCCACCACTGTCACCACTTACCAGCCACCACTGTCACCACTTACTAGCCACCACTGTCACCACTCACCAGCCACCACTATCACCACTTACCAGCCACCACTGTCACCAGCCACCACTGTCACCACTCACCAGCCACCACTGTCACCACTCACCAGCCACCACTGTCACCACTCACCAGCCACCACTGTCACCATTCATCAGCCACCACTGTCACCACTCACCAACCACCGCTGTCACCACTTACCAGCCACCACTGTCACCACTCACCAGCCACCACTGTCACCACTTACCAGCCACCACTGTCACCACTCACCAGCCACCACTATCACCACTTACCAGCCACCACTGTCACCATTCACCAGCCACCACTGTCACCACTCACCAGCCACCACTATCACCACTTACCAGCCACCACTGTCACCACTCACCAGCCACCACTGTCACCACTTACCAGCCACCACTGTCACCACGTACCAGCCACCACTGTCACCACTTACCAGCCACCACTGTCACCACTCACTGGCCACCACTGTCACCAATCACCAGCCACCACTGTCACCACTTACCAGCCACCACTGTCACCACTCACCAGCCACCACTGTCACCACCCACCAGCCACCACTGTCACCACTCAAAAGCCACCACTGTCACCACTTATCAGCCACCACTGTCACCACTCACCAGCCACCACTGTCACCACCCACCAGCCACCACTGTCACCACTCACCAGCCACCACTGTCACCACCCACCAGCCACCACTGTCACCACTCACCAGCCACCACTGTCACCACTCACCAGCCACCACTGTCACCACTCACCAGCCACCACTGTCACCACCCACCAGCCACCACTGTCACCACTCACCAGCCACCACTGTCACCACTCACCAGCCACCACTGTCACCACTCACCAGCCACCACTGTCACCACCCACCAGCCACCACTGTCACCACTCACCAGCCACCACTGTCACCACCCACCAGCCACCACTGTCACCACTCACCAGCCACCACTGTCACCACTCACCAGCCACCACTGTCACCACCCACCAGCCACCACTGTCACCACTCACCAGCCACCACTGTCACCACCCACCAGCCACCACTGTCACCACTCACCAGCCACCACTGTCACCACTCACCAGCCACCACTGTCACCACCCACCAGCCACCACTGTCACCACTCACCAGCCACCACTGTCACCGCCCACCTACCACACCTTCCCCACAACACACCACTTAATTTCACTTTCTCCCCTTTCCATTACATGTCATTAATCCATATTAAATTCCCTCATTCATCAATAACTGGCTTCATGCAAGCCATCAATAACTGGCTTCATGCAAGCCATCAATAACTGGCTTCATGCAAGCCATCAATAACTGGCTTCATGCAAGCCATCAATAACTGGCTCCATGCAAGCCATCAATAACTGGCTCCATGCAAGCCATCAATAACTGGCTTCATGCAAGCCATCAATAACTGGCTCCATGCAAGCCATCAATAACTGGCTTCATGCAAGCCATCAATAACTGGCTCCATGCAAGCCATCAATAACTGGCTTCATGCAAGCCATCAATAACTGGCTTCATGTAAGCCATCAATAACTGGCTTCATGCAAGCCATCAATAACTGGCTTCATGCAAGCCATCAATAACTGGCTTCATGCAAGCCATCAATAACTGGCTTCATGCAAGCCATCAATAACTGGCTTCATGCAAGCCATCAATAACTGGCTTCATGCAAGCCATCAATAACTGGCTTCATGCAAGCCATCAATAACTGGCTTCATGCAAGCCATCAATAACTGGCTTCATGCAAGCCATCAATAACTGGCTTCATGCAAGCCATCAATAACTGGCTTCATGCAAGCCATCAATAACTGGCTTCATGCAAGCCATCAATAACTGGCTTCATGCAAGCCATCAATAACTGGCTTCATGCAAGCCATCAATAACTGGCTTCATGCAAGCCATCAATAACTGGCTTCATGCAAGCCATCAATAACTGGCTTCATGCAAGCCATCAATAACTGGCTTCATGCAAGCCATCAATAACTGGCTTCATGCAAGCCATCAATAACTGGCTTCATGCAAGCCATCAATAACTGGCTTCATGCAAGCCATCAATAACTGGCTTCATGCAAGCCATCAATAACTGGCTTCATGCATGCAGCCATCAATAACTGGCTTCATGCAAGCCATCAATAACTGGCTTCATGCAAGCCATCAATAACTGGCTTCATGCAAGCCATCAATAACTGGCTTCATGCAAGCCATCAATAACTGGCTTCATGCAAGCCATCAATAACTGGCTTCATGCAAGCCATCAATAACTGGCTTCATGCAAGCCATCAATAACTGGCTTCATGCAAGCCATCAATAACTGGCTTCATGCTAGCCATCATAGACCGTTAGTCCTTTTTTTTTACTTCATCTTAGAATTTCGACATCATCCGATAACATCATAAAAACTTCATTATTTAACAAGGTGAGGATTGATGTGCACTAGGTCTACTGTTCTAGTAGACCTACTGCAGTAGACCTACTGCAGTAGACCTACTCTCCTTCTGGCATGTCATTTATATAAATTAAAGACCCTGGGGAAGTACAGATCCTTGGGGCACCCCACTTGTCACATCACACCCACAGTGACAGTTTCTTTGTTATAACTGTTTACAATCTCTTCCCTAACTAAAAGTCTCTCATCCATTCACCAATGGAGAGAGAGAGAGAGAGAGAGAGAGAGAGAGAGAGAGAGAGAGAGAGAGAGAGAGAGAGAGAGAGTAAAAGTGGGGAGAGGATATTTTCAATTAGCATAATTGGATAAACTAGCAATGTGCTGCTGCCTTATTCTATAAGGAAGTTGTACATTGGTAGTACATGGTAGTACATTATAGTACATGGTAAAACACTAATAGATTGTAGTACATGGTAATATATGGTAGTAAATTGTAGTACATGGTAGTATTGTATCACATTGTAATACATGGTAGTATATTGTAGTACATTTTAGTACATGGTAGTACATTGTTGTACATTTTAGTACATGGTAGTACATTTTAGTACATGGTAGTACATGGTAGTACATGATAGTACATTATAGTACATGGTAGCACATGGTAGTACATTGTAGTACATGGCAGTACATTGTTGTGCATGACAGTACATAATACATTATAGTACATGGTAGTACATTGTAGTACAGGGTAGTAAATTGCAGTACATTGCAATACATGTAGTACGTTGTAGTACATTGTAATACATTTTAGTACATAGTATTACATTGTAGTACATGGCAGTACATGGTAGTACATGGTAGTACCTGGTAGTACATAGTAGCATATGATACTAAATAGTAGTACATGGAAGTACAGTGTAGCACATGGTATTACGCTGTAGTACACAGTAGTACGTTGTAGTACATGATAGTGCACGGTAGTACATAGTAGTACATTGTAGTATGTGATAGTACATAGCAATACATGGTAGTACATTGTAGTACATGGTAGTACGTTGTAGTACTTGGCAGTATATTTTGGTACATTGTAGAGCATGGTAATATATGATAGTACATTGTAGTACATGGTAGTACATTGTAGTACATGGTAGTACATTGCAGTACACAATAGTATATTGTAGTATATTGTAGTACATAGTAGTACATGGTAGTACGTTGTAGTACATGGTAGTACATTGTAGTATATGGTGGTACATTGTAGTACATGATAATACATAGTACATGGGTAACACTTAACACTGGCAGCAGGTGCGGGAGTTGCCTGACTCACAACACTGAAGGTAGTGGTAGTGGTGGTGGGCTGAGGGCAACAAGGTAGCCACGAAGCTTGCCTATATGGTTCTATGTACCAGGGAATCGAACCAGCCACCTTGTGAGTCAAGTGCTGTTACTGAGGGAAAGAGAAAGAATAGAAGAGAGAGAGGAAAGAAGATAAAGGCACAATACCGTGACTGGAACAATGCACGAATAACCCACACGAGAGTATGAGGGGAAGGGAGAGTAAGATGGAGAAAAAGAGAAGGGGAAAGAGAGAGAGAGAGAGAGACAGAGAGAAGGATGAAGGGAAAGGAGGGAGGGAGGAAAGCGGTGATTGTGGTAAGTGATAATAGAGGCACCGTCATACATGACATATCTGACAGTCACTCAACCACTCACTCCCCCCCCTCTCTCTCTCTCTCTCTTTCTTTCTCTCTTTTAATGTATCTGTGACCACTTTCAAAGGCTCTTTAATTAACCCTTGCAGCCCGACCTGAGTCCAGGCTTCCCTGTTGATCGGCTGGTCAACCAGACTGTTTGTGCTAGCGGCTGCTGGTCACAGCCATCACAACTCGACTGATCCAGCACTTGTAGCAAGAAACTGACCAGCTTTTTTTTTTTTATCTTTACTCCGAGTCCAACATGGCGCCGAGGAGGTGATACATTCCTATTCTTTTTCAGTTCCTGACACTAGAAAAATCAGCAGTGTGTGTAGCTGTGAGAGTCACCATCATTGTGACGGCTTAACCCGCCTCGTTCCCGTCATGTGGAATGATGGACAGTACCATCGTTTCAGTCACTGAACTGTAATACATTTTTGGAAGGAAAAAATCTGCAAGTCTTGGAAAGGTATGTGCCAGTATTTAGGAATGTTAACCATAATTATCTTTGGATGGTTGTAGTAACACAGGTCATGGTTGTGACCACTCTCTCCAAACTTACAAACACTCCAGGCACAGTGCCAACACGGCTGGATGTTCTGTTTCCTGTGATTGATGCTTATTAAGTTATCTACTGCTTCATTTGTTTTATTCTCGGTATTAGAGCAGGTTTCTGCACACTTTGTGTATATAACTGCTCTAACATAATTGTCTTCTCTCTGGTTTCTTCTGGTTTAGTTCAAGACTTACCTGGTGGTCTCTTATGACCTGGATACACTTGATTTTGCCCCTGATAAGGAACCCGACGACTCGGTGTGTAGACACTTCTTTCAGAATTTTGCTCATTTCTCTTTCGTCATCAGTGTATGAACCTCCTGTGATTACTAGTCCACTGACACAAGTACTTCTTAATTTGGATATTGTATGTGTAGAAATATTGGAGTTTTTTTTACAATATGATAGATTGGTTTTTGTTTCCTTATGTTTCTAAGCGGAACAAAAGCTTAACTTTTTTGTTAATATCGGTAATCTCTTGGTTAAGATCTTTCATTCGTTGTTATTCAGTTTTTAAGTAGTTCCGTAACCATTTTCTACTGTGTATTCTTCTGCTATCTCTGTATTTGAGCTTCTTCTATTTTTTTCAGTATTACATATTTAATATTTCTGTGTTGAGGTTTTCCAGGTTGTCTGTTAGTTCTTTGTTTAAACTACTGAAGGTCAACATGCTGAACATTCCTTCTCTTACAACATTACCGGAGTTTCTCGCCCCTCAGTTAATATTTGTTTGTACTTCTATGATGCTGTAATTCTAATTCTAATTGTTATGTCTGAATAGTTCCTCGTTGATCGTGAAGATCAAATCCAATATATTTTCGTTTCTAGTGGGACCTGTTATCTTCTGCTTCAAAGCAAACTTTTCGTAGAGCCCCATTAACTCTCTGGTGTGTACCAGTTGAGTCAGCCAACTTCCAGGAACTACCTGGTGCAACCTTTTGATTTATCTTCCATTTCGTATTGGGGAGGCAGGTTAAAATATTCATGAAGGATAATATTTGGTGTGGGATTTCCATGATTTTCAGGGTAGCAATACTTCCTATCTGATCCGTGAATTCCTCAGTCGTTGCTGACGGTGGTCTTGATACACGGCTAATTACTAGATTCTTGTTGTTCACTTGAATATCTAGAGGTTCTACTGCATAACTTGATTTCAGTAGATGTGTGTAGCATAATGTGTTCCACATAGAATCCTACTCCTATCTGTTACCCGGTGTTTGTCACGTCTGTGTTTGCATTTTCTCCATAGCTCACCATTCAAAGTATCCACTGTATGTCTCTGTCAGTACTGTAAACGTAGCATTTGCTTCTGTATGCCACTAACTTTGTCATTTGCATTTGTTTAGAAATTCTTAAAGTTAGCAAAAAGGAGGATTTACTATTTAGGATGAAGTCATAACTTGATAGATCTCTACACAAGCTTTTTTTCAATAGAAACTCATCTTCGTACTGCCTTCATGCCCGCACCTGTTGGAAATATCTCTCCTGGTAACAGGTTGGTAAACAGCGACCATGCAGGGTGGTTTACTGTGAGTTTTGCTGATACCACGGAAATTGTGTCATCGTGTGTGTTATGGCTCTTGATCGACATATTCCCGGTATCTCCGGTACTATTTATGGTCTCCCTAGTACTGTTTGTGGTCTCCCCACTACTGTTTGTAGTCTCCCCAGTACTGTTTGTGGTTTCCCTAGTACTGTCTATGGTGCAGGCTGTTCCCTACTTAGCACTTGTAAGTAAGGAACCAGTTAGCTGTCAAATCGCCTCGTGCCTCTGTATTCTCTGTATTCCAGAGTGCAAAACTTTTAACAGCCTTCCATTTCACACACACTTATATGCACATATATATTTTCACACACACATAGACTGTTAGGTTGCTGCCTAACACTCTGCTGTCAAAGTGCGAAACGTTCAGCTAACTGCCCTCTCGCACACATGAGAGGAGGGTAGTATCTCCCTACATGGTTGTTATCTAGTGACAGACTGCCAGTTGGGAAAACGTACAACGGACTTCCGTCTCACATACAACATGAGGGCCTCACCTCCTTGTATGGTCGTTGTTTAGCAACCTGCTACCAGGAGGGACACTGCCCACAGGAATGGTCATGACGGCGGTATGAAGATAAGCTTGTATTCAAACAACGTTAGCTAGTTTTTTATTATTATTATCACACTGGCCGATTCCCACCAAGGCAAGGTGGCCCGAAAAAGAAAAACTTTCACCATCATTCACTCCATCACTGTCTTGCCAGAAGGGTGCTTTACACTGCAGTTTTTAAACTGCAACATTAACACCCCTCCTTCAGCTAGTGTAGAGAGTTTTTGATTCATGACTTCAGAAAGCACTGCACAGAGCGAAACATGACTTGCAGAAGCTCTGAAGCAAGCGAAACATGACGTGATACATCTCTACACAGTGCGTAACATGACGTGACAAAGCTCTATACAGAGCGAAATATGACGATGAATCTCTACACAGAGCGAAACATGACTTGGTAAAGCTTTACACAGAGCGAAACATGACAAAGCTCTACACAGAGCGAAACATGACTTGACGAAGCCCTGCACAAAACGAAACGTTGCCCAAGTAAACGCTTGTCCTGTATATCCTAACCTCATTCTTGTGGGCACGTTTCTGAGACTGCTGTAAAGCAGGATGTATGCAACTACTGTTGCATTCTCCTGTTACATCTTCTGTTGCATTTTCCTGTTAGATTCTGCTGTTGTGTTCTCTTTCCACTCTGCTCCTGTATATCTGTCCGAGCATCGTTAACGCTCTGCCTCACAATTCTTATCTGTTTAGTCTTCTTTAAATGTTTAAGTTGTAGTGACTGTACTGTGTGTGTGTGTGTGTGTGTGTGTGTGTGTGTGTGTGTGTGTGTGTGTGTGTGTGTGTGTGTGTGTGTGTGTGTGTGTGTGTGTGTGTGTGTGTGTGTGTGTGTGTGTGTGTGTGTGTGTGTGTGTGTGTGTGTGTGTAAGCGTTTGGTTGGCTGGAATAATGGCTGGCTGGTTGGCTGGTTGGCTGGCTGGCTATCCAGCTGATTGGCTGACTGACTTGAATAATGGTTGGCTGGCTGGTTTACTGTCTGGCTGGAATGCTGGCTGAGTGGAATACTGGCTGGCTGGCATAATGGCTGATTGACTGGTTGACTGATTGACTGACTGCTGGCTGACTGACTGGCTGGCTGTCTGACTAGTTGACTGCCTGACTGGCTGGCTGGCTGGCTGGCTGGCTGGCTGGCTGGCTGGCTGGCTGGCTGGCTGGCTGGTTGGTTGGCTGACTGGTTGGCTGACTGACTGGCTGGTGGGCTGACTGGCTGGCTGGCTGAGTGGTTTACTGGCTGGCTGACTGACTGACTGACTGGCTAACTGGCTGACCGACTGGCTGGCTGATTGACTGGCTAGCTGGCTGACTGGCTAACTGGCTAACTGGCTGACCGACTGGCTGGCTGACTGCCTACCTGGCTGACTGCCTAGCTGGCTGACTGGCTGGCTGAGTGGCTGGCTGGCTGGCTGGCGTGACACCATCCCGCCAACGTTCACACACCGGCCTGGTCCCCGGACCCATCCATCCCTCCATCCCACTCCCTCTTACTCCCCAAGACGGTCCCAACATTCCTGTTGCAGAGTTGCCCTCAGCACCACACCTGCCGAAGATACATCCCAACGCCTAGGAACCTCCCTCTCTCCTGCAGGTGTACAGATGCGTTCGGCTGGCAAGCTCAAGCCCATGCCATCCGCAACGATTCGGACGTGGCTGCAATTTTCCCTCATGTTTTGTGGCTTATCGAGTCGCTCAAGTGTGTCGGGAGGGCATAGGTCGACCAGTGGCTTCGGCTTCGTTCCTGCCTCACGTTACCGTTCTCGCGATTTCAAATCGAAGTTAAATTTGCTACGTCTTCGCGCTGTACTGATGCCACCTGACGCTGACTACAGCAGTCAGACTGTGTCAGGAGCACAGCTGGCAGATATTATTACCTTTGCTCTGGTATTTGCGTCTTCGAGGACACAGGTTCGAGTCCGGCGGTGTTTGGCAAGTAGAGCGGAGAGGAGGAAGCCGAGGAGGAGCACTCAAAGAAACTGGAACAGCAGCAGCAGCAGTAGCAGTAACAACAGTAGCAGTAGTTTTATAAGCAGCAGCCTGAGCAGCAGTAGCAGCCTGAGCAGCAGCAGCCTGAGCAGCAGCCTGAGCAGCAGCCTGAGCAGCAGCCTGAGCAGCCTGAGCAGCCTGAGCAGCCTGAGCAGCAGCAGCAGCAGCAGCAGCAGCAGCAGTAGCAGCAGCAGTAACGGTAGTCGTAATAACAGTTTAGCTGTAGCAACATCAGATGTAACATGTAGGAGCAACAACAGCAGTAGTAGCAAAAGGAGCAGTTTCGTAAGCAACAGCAGTTGAAGCTGCAGGTGTAGTAGTATCAGCAGGAACAACAACAGTAATTACAGCCTCAGCAGGGGCAAGAGGCGCAGAAACAGTAGCAACAGAATAACCTGCATTAGTTACAGCGGTATCAGAACCACCAGCAACAGTAGCATTATTTTCGGCAACAGCCAGCAATAGTTACAACAGCAGCTGCTGCTGTAGGAGGAACTGAAGTAGTAGCAGCAGCAGCAGCAGCTGCTGCTGCTACTACTTTAAACTAATTTAAAGTTGCAGTCTTCATCTTCATCCACAGTACTGTTCACAGCCCACAGTACTATTCACAGCCCACAGTACTGTTCACAGCCCACAGTACTGTTCACAGCCCACAGTACTGTTCACAGCCCACAGTACTGTTCACAGCCCAAAGTACTGTTCACAGCCCACAGTACTGTTCACAGCCCACAGTACTGTTCACAGCCCACAGTACTGTTCACAGCCCACAGTACTGTTCACAGCCCACAGTACTGTTCACAGCCCACAGTACTGTTCACAGCCCACAGTACTGTTCACAGCCCACGGTACTGTTCACAGCTCACAGTACTGTTCACAGCCCACAGTACTGTTCACAGCCCACAGTACTGTTCACAGCCCACAGTACTGTTCACAGCCCACAGTACTGTTCACAGCCCACAGTACTATTCACAGCCCACAGTACTGTTCACAGCCCACAGTACTGTTCACAGCCCACAGTACTGTTCACAGCCCACAGTACTGTTCACAGCCCACAGTACTGTTCACAGCCCACAGTACTGTTCACAGCCCACAGTACTATTCACAGCCCACAGTACTGTTCACAGCCCACAGTACTGTTCACAGCCCACAGTACTGTTCACAGCCCACAGTACTGTTCACAGCCCACAGTACTGTTCACAGCCCACAGTACTATTCACAGCCCACAGTACTGTTCACAGCCCACAGTACTGTTCACAGCCCACAGTACTGTTCACAGCCCACAGTACTATTCACAGCCCACAGTACTGTTCACAGCCCACAGTACTGTTCACAGCCCACAGTACTATTCACGGCCCACAGTACTGTTCACAGCCCACAGTCCTGTTCACAGCCCACAGTACTGTTCACAGCCCACAGTACTGTTCACAGCCCACAGTACTGTTCACAGCCCACAGTACTGTTCACAGCCCACAGTACTCTTCACAGCCCACAGTACTGTTCACAGCCCACAGTACTCTTCACAGCCCACAGTACTGTTCACAGCCCACAGTACTGTTCACAGCCCACAGTACTGTTCACAGCTCACAGTACTGTTCACAGCCCACAGTACTGTTCACAGCCCACAGTACTGTTCACAGCCCACAGTACTGTTCACAGCCCACAGTACTGTTCACAGCCCACGGTACTGTTCACAGCCCACAGTACTGTTCACAGCCCACGGTACTGTTCACAGCCCACGGTACTGTTCACAGCCCACAGTACTGTTCACAGCCCACAGTACTGTTCACAGCCCACAGTACTGTTCACAGCCCACAGTACTGTTCACAGCCCACAGTACTGTTCACAGCCCACAGTACTGTTCACAGCCCACAGTACTGTTCACAGCCCACAGTACTGTTCACAGCCCACAGTACTGTTCACAGCCCACAGTACTGTTCACAGCCCACAGTACTGTTCACAGCCCACAGTACTGTTCACAGCTCACAGTACTGTTCACAGCCCACAGTACTGTTCACAGCCCACAGTACTGTTCACAGCCCACAGTACTGTTCACAGCCCACAGTACTGTTCACAGCCCACAGTACTGTTCACAGCCCACAGTACTGTTCACAGCCCACAGTACTGTTCACAGCCCACAGTACTGTTCACAGCCCACAGTAGAGACAAATCAAAATGCTGTATCATCCGTCACAGACAAACGTTGCCACAATGTGTGAGTGACATCCCCCGAGAACACACGGGTAACCTCCACGCTGATGCAAACACACTTCCAGAAGCTACATAACACACTTCCAGCTGCTGCACAACACACTTCCAGCAGCTACACAACACACTTCCAGCTGCTACACAGCACACTTCCAGCTGCTACACAGCACACTTCCAGCTGCTACACAACACACTTCCAGCTGCTACACAAGACACTTCCAGCTGCTACACAACACACTTCCAGCTGCTGCACAACACACTTCCAGCAGCTACACAACACACTTCCAGCTGCTACACAGCACACTTCCAGCTGCTACACAACACACGTCCAGCTGCTACACAGCACACTTCCAGCTGCTACACAACACACTTCCAGCTGCTACACAACACACTTCCAGCTGCTACACAACACACTTCCAGCTGCTGCACAACACACTTCCAGCAGCTACACAACACACTTCCAGCTGCTACACAGCACACTTCCAGCTGCTACACAGCACACTTCCAGCTGCTACACAACACACTTCCAGCTGCTACACAACACACGTCCAGCTGCTACACAGCACACTTCCAGCTGCTACACAACACACTTCCAGCTGCTACACAACACACTTCCAGCTGCTACACAACACACGTCCAGCTGCTACACAGCACACTTCCAGCTGCTACACAGCACACTTCCAGCTGCTACACAACACACTTCCAGCAGCTACACAACACACTTCCAGCTGCTACACAGCACACTTCCAGCTGCTACACAACACACTTCCAGCTGCTACACAACACACTTCCAGCTGCTACACAACACACTTCCAGCTGCTACACAACACACTTCCAGCTGCTACACAACACACTTCCAGCTGCTACACAACACACTTCCAGCTGCTACACAACACACTTCCAGCTGCTACACAACACACTTCCAGCTGCTACACAACACACTTCCAGCTGCTACACAACACACTTCCAGCTGCTACACAGCACACTTCCAGCTGCTACACAACACACTTCCAGCTGCTACACAACACACTTCCAGCTGCTACACAACACACTTCCAGCTGCTACACAACACACTTCCAGCTGCCACACAACACACTTCCAGCTGCAACACAGCACACTTCCAGCTGCTACACAAAACACTTCCAGCTGCTACACAGCACACTTCCAGCTGCTACACAGCACACTTCCAGCTGCTACACAACACACTTCCAGCTGCTACACAGCACACTTCCAGCTGCTACACAACACACTTCCAGCTGCTACACAGCACACTTCCAGGTGCTACACAACACACTTCCAGCTGTTACACAGCACACTTCCAGCTGCTACACAGCACACTTCCAGCTGCTACACAACACACTTCCAGCTGCTACACAACACACTTCCAGCTGCTACACAACACACTTCCAGCTGCTACACAACACACTTCCAGCTGCTACACAACACACTTCCAGCTGCTACACAACACACTTCCAGCTGCTACACAACACATTTCCAGCTGCTACACAACACACTTCCAGCTGCTGCACAACACACTTCCAGCTGCTACACAACACACTTCCAGCTGCTACACAACACACTTCCAGCTGCTACACAGTACACTTCCAGCTGCTACACAACACACTTCCAGCTGCTACACAACACACTTCCAGCTGCTACACAACACACTTCCAGCTGCTACACAACACACTTCCAGCTGCTACACAACACACTTCCAGCTGCTACACAACACACTTCCAGCTGCTACACAGCACACTTCCAGCTGCTACACAGCACACTTCCAGCTGCTACACAGCACACTTCCAGCTGCTACACAACACACTTCCAGCTGCTACACAACACACTTCCAGCTGCTACACAACACACTTCCAGCTGCTACAAAACACACTTCCAGCTGCTACACAGCACACTTCCAGCTGCTACACAACACACTTCCTGCTGCTACACAACACACTTCCAGCTGCTACACAACACACTTCCAGCTGCTACACAACACACTTCCAGCTGCTACACAACACACTTCCAGCTGCTACACAACGCACTTCCAGCTGCTACACAACACACTTCCAGCTGCTACACAACACACTTCCAGCTGCTACACAACACACTTCCAGCTGCTACACAACGCACTTCCAGCTGCTACACAACACACTTCCAGCTGCTACACAACACACTTCCAGCTGCTACACAACACACTTCCAGCTGCTACACAACACACTTCCAGCTGCTACACAACACACTTCCAGCTGCTACACAACACACTTCCAGTTGGTACACAACACACTTCCAGCTGCTACACAACACACTTCCAGCTGCTACACAACACACTTCCAGCTGCTACACAACACACTTCCAGTTGCTACACAACACACTTCCAGCTGCTACACAACACACTTCCAGTTGGTACACAACACACTTCCAGCTGCTACACAACACACTTCCAGCTGCTACACAACACACACAGATGCTCGCTGAGGATAAATTTAACTTAAAACAATAAAAAAAAAACGCAATCGAACAACAGAACGGAAGGGAAATGAAAAAAATTTGGGAGGACCAAGTTAGAGGATTTAACATCCATAAATTCAATAATGTTAATTTCACAATTAGAAGAAAATCGATAGGTTGGATAAGAAAATTTTTCAAAACAAGAAAAGCCAAACCAAAAATCATGTTTTTCCAAGGCATATATACTCTATAGTCTGGAATATTGGTATACACTAACACTTATTTAAGGCCGGTGAGCGCGTGCATCTAGAAACTGAGTTGATAATATTCACTAGCTGACCCATACCACATTGTCTTCCGTTCTTCTCTGCTTTTCTCGCCTCAAATGTGACTTGACAGTGGTCCAAGACGGTCCGAAACGGAGCCTCTCCTAAGTACCGGCTTTGTGGTAAATTATCTTCCCATACTAATTCCAACAACTAAATGACAAGGAACGTCGACACTCCCACAATCTTCCCTTATCCCTAGTATATATCCCTTATAGTGTAATAATAAGATATCTCCTTTATATTATAACAATAAGATAAAAGGACCCCAATGGAAATAAGTCACTGTGTCTGACTTTTTTGGGTTATCCCAGATTCTCTACACATATGCTGCTATGTATGATAATCTATGTAACTGTATTTGTGTATACCTGAATAAACTTACTGACTTACACAAACTACACTGCTGAACCACCTGCCAGAAAGATGGTATAATTTATACCTTGATACTAGATGGGAGATTCTAGATACTAAGTACGAGATACTAGATACTAAGTACGAGATACTAGTTACTTGATACTAGATACTAAGTACGAGATACTTGATACTAGATAGAAGATGCTAGATACTAAGTACGAGATACTAGACAGGAGATACTAAATACTAAGTACGAGATACTAGACAGGAGATACTAGATACTAAGTACGAGATACTAGACAGGAGATACTAGATACTAAGTACGAGATACTAGACAGGAGATACTAGATACTAAGTACGAGATACTAGACAGGAGATACTAGATACTAAGTACGAGATACTAGACAGGAGATACTAGATACTAAGTACGAGATACTAGATACTAAGTACGAGATACTTGACAGGAGATACTAGATACTATGTACGAGATACTAGACAGGAGATTCTAGATACTAAGTACGAGATACTAGACAGGAGATTCTAGATACTGGTTTAGAAAGACACGTAAGCAAACACTATGACATATTTATTAGAAAACGTTTCGGTCCTGGGACCTTGATCACTTCTAACATACAGAGGTAGAAAGACATTATATATATAGGCGGAGAGTGAAGTGTGACGCACGTGACCTGAGGAATGTCATAAGAATATAAGAACATAAGAACGGAGGAACACTGTAGAAGGCCTACTGGCCCATGCGAGGCAGGTCCTTATCAAAACAACCTCTGCCTATGATGAGGACGGGTAGACGTTGAAATCATGTGACTCGTGTGTTGTTGAGTTGGTGGTGCTTAAGTATCATGTATGCCAATGTTTTTGAAATTTTGTAGTTTCCAGTGTTGCGTTCTATAGTGTCGGTGACGGCGATTAGTGAGGCTTCTAGGCACCGTCGGCGTCTGAGGTCTGGTTCGGTGAGAACGAGTTGTGCCTCGTTCCAGTTCATCAAATGTCCCGTGGAGTCTCTGTGGATAATAAATATGTCATAGTGTTTGCTTACGTGTCTTTCTAAACCAACTTGTCGGTATTTATTACCACGGTTTATACCATTCTAGATACTAAGTACAAGATACAAGATACTTGATACTAGATAGTTCTTGATCTAGTGTCCAGAGATCAAGATACATCATTAAGGAGGTTTGGTCTGGGGAAGAATTATCAGGTCTCTGAGTGAAACTGAGTAATACCCTGAGCGAAACGTTGTCGTAATGAACGGAGCCTCCTCGTGGAGGGACTTCCGCGGGGTCAACGCCCCCGCGGCCCTGACCATGACCAGGCCTCCATGTGGATCAGGACCTGAGCAACCAGACTGTTACTGACAGCCGCATGCAATCCAATGTACGAACCACAACTTGTGAGTGGTACCGGATTGTGTGGTACTGGTAGCATCGTGTACTGGGGTGTGTGGTACTGGTAGTATTGTGTACAAGAGTGTGTGGTACTGGTAGCATTGTGTACTGGAGTGTGTGGTACTGGTAGTATTGTGTACAAGAGTGTGTGGTACTGGTAGTATTGTGTACTGGAGTGTGTGGTACTGATAGCATTGTGTACAAGAGTGTGTGGTACTGGTAGTATTCTGTACCGGGGTGTGTGGTACTGGTAGTATTGTGTACTGGAGTGTGGTAGTGCT
>NC_091317.1:6494295-6499295 GCF_038502225.1 Cherax quadricarinatus
AACAGAGGCAGCAACAACAGCAACATCAACAACAGCACCAGCAACAACAGCACCAGCAACAACAGCACCAGCAACAACAGCAACATCAACAACAGCACCAGCAACAACAGCACCAGCAACAACAGAGGCAGCAACAACAGCACCAGCAACAACAGCACCAGCAACAACAGCACCAGCAACAACAGAGGCAGCAACAACAGCAACATCAACAACAGCACCAGCAACAACAGCACCAGCAACAACAGCAACATCAACAACAGCACCAGCAACAACAGCACCAGCAACAACAGAGGCAGCAACAACAGCAACATCAACAACAGCACCAGCAACAACAGCACCAGCAACAAAAGCAACATCAACAACAGCAACATCAACAACAGAGGCAGCAGGTGACCTCTACAACTCACCTAAGGAAGCGAGAGAAGAGCTTTTAATAACTGCTATTATAACTTACCAGGTTCCTCCCTTCAGCGTCCCTTCACACTCTTCCCTTCCTCCCTTCAGCGTCCCTTCACACTCTTCCCTTCCTCCCTTCAGCGTCCCTTCACACTCTTCCCTTCCTCCCTTCAGCGTCCCTTCACACTCTTCCCTTCCTCCCTTCAGCGTCCCTTCACACTCTTCCCTTCCTCCCTTCAGCGTCCCTTCACACTCTTCCCTTCCTCCCTTCAGCGTCCCTTCACACTCTTCCCTTCCTCCCTTCAGCGTCCCTTCACACTCTTCCCTTCCTCCCTTCAGCGTCCCTTCACAAATCTTCCCTTCCTCCCTTCAGCGTCCCTTCACAAATCTTCCCGTCCTCCCTTCAGCGTCCCTTCACACTCTTCCCTTCCTCCCTCCAGCGTCCCTTCACACTCTTCCATTCCTCCCTCCAGCGTCTCCTCCCACATTTTCCTTCCTCCTATCACTCTTCCCTTCCTACTCCTACTCTTCCCTTCCTTCATCCCACTCTTCCCTTCCTGCTGCCACTCTTCCCTTTCTTCTCCCACTCTTCCCTTCCTCCTCCTACTCTTCCCTTACTCCTCCCACTCTTCCCTTCCTCCTCCTACTCTTCCCTTACTCCTCCCACTCTTCCCTTCCTACTCCTACTCTTCCCTTCCTTCATCTCACTCTTCCCTTCCTCCTCCCACTCTTCCCTTCCTCCTACCACTCTTCCCTTCCTCCTCCCCCTCTTCCCTTCCTTCATCCCACTCTTCACTTCCTCCTCCCACTCTTCCCTTCCTCCTCCCACTCTTCCCTTTCTTCTCCCACTCTTCTTTTCCTCCTCCCACTCTCTCCCTTCACCCTCTTCTCACCCTGTGTGTGTGTGTGTGTGTGTGTGTGTGTGTGTGTGTGTGTGTGTGTGTGTGTGTGTGTGTGTGTGTGTGTGTGTGTGCGTGTACACCAGTAAGGACTCTACCACAGCCCCACCCATCTCAAATCTTGACAACGCCCCCACATCATGTGTCTCGGGGCTCGTCCCAACCATCTATCCTCTACAGAAGCCCAGTTCTTCCTTACTCTCCTCTGAAAGGATCTGGGCAACGAGGTCCCTACCAGCCTTTGGAGGAACTGGACTAGGCAGCCCTTACTATCCTCTAAGACGCCCTGGTCCCAGTTATCCTAGAAAGGAAGAGAGAGAGAGAGAGAGAGAGAGAGAGAGAGAGAGAGAGAGAGAGAGAGATTTTTAACCCCGGAGGGTTAGCCACCCAGGATAACCCAAGAAAGTCAGTGCGTCATCGAGGACTGTCTGTCATATTTCCATTGTATCCCTCAATCTTGTCCCCCGGGATGCGACCCACACCAGTCAACTAACACCCAGGTACCTATTTGCTGCTAGGTGAACAGGACAACAGGTGTACGGAAACGCGTCGCAATGTTTCCACCCCGCCGGGAATCGAACCCTGGCCTGCGTGTGTGAAGCGAGAGCTTTAGCCACCAGGTCACCAGTATGGTCATCATTATCCCAGAAGAAACTGTACTGATCAGTCTCTAGCAAAAAAATCCCGAAATAGGACGTGAAGGATGTTTCCAGAGGTCAGACCCCCGCCTCCCGGTCCCAGACCTGGGCAGCCAATGTTTCCAGAGGTCAGACCCCAGCCTCCCGGTCCCAGACCAGAGCAGCCAATGTTTCCAGAGGTCAGACCCCCGCCTCTCGGTCCCAGACCAGAGCAGCCAATGTTTCCAGAGGTCAGACCCCCGCCTCTCGGTCCCAGACCAGAGCAGCCAATGTTTCCAGAGGTCAGACCCCCGCCTCCCGGTCCCAGACCAGAGCAGCCAATGTTTCCAGAGGTCAGACCCCCGCCTCTCGGTCCCAGACCAGAGCAGCCAATGTTTCCAGAGGTCAGACCCCCGCCTCTCGGTCCCAGACCAGAGCAGCCAATGTTTCCAGAGGTCAGACCCCCGCCTCTCGGTCCCAGACCAGAGCAGCCAATGTTTCCAGAGGTCAGACCCCAGCCTTCCGGTCCCAGACCAGAGCAGCCAATGTTTCCAGAGGTCAGACCCCCGCCTCCCGGTCCCAGACCAGAGCAGCCAATGTTTCCAGAGGTCAGACCCCCGCCTCTCGGTCCCAGACCAGAGCAGCCAATGTTTCCAGAGGTCAGACCCCCGCCTCTCGGTCCCAGACCAGAGCAGCCAATGTTTCCAGAGGTCAGACCCCCGCCTCTCGGTCCCAGACCAGAGCAGCCAATGTTTCCAGAGGTCAGACCCCCGCCTCTCGGTCCCAGACCAGAGCAGCCAATGTTTCCAGAGGTCAGACCCCAGCCTTCCGGTCCCAGACCAGAGCAGCCAATGTTTCCAGAGGTCAGACCCCCGCCTCCCGGTCCCAGACCAGAGCAGCCAATGTTTCCAGAGGTCAGACCCCCGCCTCTCGGTCCCAGACCAGAGCAGCCAATGTTTCCAGAGGTCAGACCCCAGCCTTCCGGTCCCAGACCAGAGCAGCCAATGTTTCCAGAGGTCAGACCCCCGCCTCCCGGTCCCAGACCAGAGCAGCCAATGTTTCCAGAGGTCAGACCCCTGCCTCCCGGTCCCAGACCAGAGCAGCCAATGTTTCCAGAGGTCAGACCCCTGCCTCCCGGTCCCAGACCTGGGCAGCCAATGTTTCCAGAGGTCAGACCCCAGCCTCCCGGTCCCAGACCTGGGCAGCCAATGTTTCCAGAGGTCAGACCCCAGCCTCCCGGTCCCAGACCAGAGCAGCCAATGTTTCCAGAGGTCAGACCCCAGCCTCCCGGTCCCAGACCTGAGCAGCCAATGTTTCCAGAGGTCAGACCCCAGCCTCCCGGTCCCAGACCAGAGCAGCCAATCTTTCCAGAGGTCAGACCCCAGCCTCCCGGTCCCAGACCAGAGCAGCCAATGTTTCCAGAGGTCAGACTCCCGCCTCCCGGTCCCAGACCTGAGCAGCCAATGTTTCCAGAGGTCAGACCCCCGCCTCCCGGTCACAAACCAGAGCAGCCAATGTTTCCAGAGGTCAGACCCCCGCCTCCCGGTCCCAGACCAGAGCAGCCAATGTTTCCAGAGGTCAGACCCCTGCCTCCCGGTCCCAGACCTGGGCAGCCAATGTTTCCAGAGGTCAAACCCCAGCCTCCCGGTCCCAGACCTGGGCAGCCAATGTTTCCAGAGGTCAGACCCCAGCCTCCCGGTCCCAGACCTGAGCAGCCAATGTTTCCAGAGGTCAGACCCCAGCCTCCCGGTCCCAGACCAGAGCAGCCAATCTTTCCAGAGGTCAGACCCCAGCCTCCCGGTCCCAGACCAGAGCAGCCAATGTTTCCAGAGGTCAGACCCCCGCCTCCCGGTCCCAGACCTGAGCAGCCAATGTTTCCAGAGGTCAGACCCCAGCCTCCCGGTCCCAGACCAGAGCAGCCAATGTTTCCAGAGGTCAGACCCCAGCCTCCCGGTCCCAGACCAGAGCAGCCAATGTTTCCAGAGGTCAGACCCCCGCCTCCCGGTCCCAGACCTGAGCAGCAAATGTTTCCAGAGGTCAGATCCCCGCCTCCCGGTCCCAGACCTGAGCAGCCAATGTTTCCAGAGGTCAGACCCCCGCCTCCCGGTCCCAGACCAGAGCAGCCAATGTCTTCAGAGGTCAGATCCCCGCCTCCCGGTCCCAGACCAGAGCAGCCAATGTTTCCAGAGGTCAGACCCCAGCCTCCCGGTCCCAGACCTGAGCAGCCAATGTTTCCAGAGGTCAGACCCCCGCCTCCCGGTCCCAGACCTGAGCAGCCAATGTTTCCAGAGGTCAGACCCCCGCCTCCCGGTCCCAGACCAGAGCAGCCAATGTTTTCAGAGGTTAGACCCCCCTCCCGGTCCCAGACCTGAGCAGCCAATGTTTCCAGAGGTCAGACCCCCCTCCCGGTCCCAGACCTGAGCAGCCAATGTTTCCAGAGGTCAGACCCCCCTCCCGGTCCCAGACCAGAGCAGCCAATGTCTTCAGAGGACAGATCCCGGCTCCCGGTCCCAGACCAGAGCAGCCAATGTTTCCAGAGGTCAGACTCCGCCTCCCGGTCCCAGACCTGAGCAGCCAATGTTACCAGAGGTCAGACCCCAGCCTCCCGGTCCCAGACCAGAGCAGCCAATGTTTCCAGAGGTCAGACCCCCGCCTCCCGGTCCCAGACCTGAGCAGCCAATGTTTCCAGAGGTCAGACCCCCGCCTCCCGGTCCCAGACCAGAGCAGCCAATGTTTCCAGAGGTCAGACCCCCGCCTCCCGGTCCCAGACCAGAGAAGCCAATGTTTCCAGAGGTCAGACCCCTGCCTCCCGGTCCCAGACCAGAGCAGCCAATGTTTCCAGAGGTCAAACCCCAGCCTCCCGGTCCCAGACCTGGGCAGCCAATGTTTCCAGAGGTCAGACCCCAGCCTCCCGGTCCCAGACCTGAGCAGCCAATGTTTCCAGAGGTCAGACCCCAGCCTCCCGGTCCCAGACCAGAGCAGCCAATCTTTCCAGAGGTCAGACCCCAGCCTCCCGGTCCCAGACCAGAGCAGCCAATGTTTCCAGAGGTCAGACCCCCGCCTCCCGGTCCCAGACCTGAGCAGCCAA
>NC_091317.1:6504295-6519295 GCF_038502225.1 Cherax quadricarinatus
ATAATTGCAGTAATGTACAACCCACCACAGAACTGCAGGAGACCAAGAGAAGAATACGATGAGAGCAACAGAGCCATGGTCGACACACTAGCCGAGGTGGCCAGGAGAGCACACGTGGGGGGAGCAAAGTTACTAGTTATGGGTGATTTCAATCACAAGGAGATTGACTGGGAAAACCTGGAGCCCCATGGGGGTTCCGAAACATGGAGAGCCAAGATGATGGATGTAGTACTGGAAAACCTCATGCATCAACATGTTAGAGACACTACCAGAGAGAGAGGAGAAGATGAACCAGCAAGACTGGACCTTGTATTCACCTTGAGTAGTTCAGACATCGAGGATATCTTGTATGAAAGGCCCCTGGGAGCTAGTGATCATGTGGTTCTGTGCTTCGACTACATAGTTGAGCTCCAAGTGGAGAGAGTAGCAGGAATAGGATGGGAAAAACCAAACTACAAAAGGGGGAACTACTCAGGCATGAGGAACTTCCTTCAAAACATTCAGTGGGAGAGGGAACTGACAGGAAAACCAGTACAAGAAATGATGGACTATGTGGCAACAAAATGCAAGGAGGCAGAGGAGAGGTTTGTTCCCAAGGGAAACAGAAATAATGGGAAGAACAGAACGAGTCCTTGGTTCACCCAAAGGTGTAGGGAGGCAAAAACTAGGTGTACTAGAGAATGGAAAAGGTACAGAAGACAGAGAACTCAGGAAAATAAAGAGATTAGCCGAAGAGCCAGAAATGAATATGCACAGATAAGAAGGGAGGCTCAGCGACAATATGAAAATGACATAGCATCGAAAGTCAAGACTGACCCGAAGCTGTTGTACAGCCACATCAGGAGGAAAACAACAGTCAAGGACCAGGTAATCAGACTGAGGAAGGGTGATGGGGAATTCACAAGAAACGACCGAGAGGTATGTCAGGAGCTCAACACGAGATTTAAAGAAGTATTTACAGTGGAAACCAGTAGGACTCCAGGAAATCAGAACAGGGGGGTACACCAGCAAGTGCTGGATGAGGTACATATAACCAAGGAGGAAGTGAAGAAGCTGCTATGCGAACTTGACACCTCAAAGGCGGTGGGACCAGACAACATCTCTCCATGGGTCCTTAAAGAGGGAGCAGAGATATTGTGTGTGCCATTAACAAAGATCTTCAACACATCATTTGAAACTGGGCAACTCCCTGAGGTATGGAAGATGGCAAATGTAGTCCCAATTTTTAAAAAGGGAGACAGACATGAGGCACTAAACTACAGACCTGTATCACTAACGTGTATAGTATGCAAGGTCATGGAGAAGATCATCAGGAGGAGAGTGGTGGAGCACCTGGAAAGAAACAAGTGTATAATTGACAACCAGCATGGTTTCAGGGAAGGAAAATCCTGTGTCACAAATCTACTAGAGTTTTATGACAAGGTGACAGAAGTAAGACAAGAGAGAGAGGGGTGGATCGACTGCATTTTTTTGGACTGCAAAAAGGCCTTCGACACAGTTCCTCACAAGAGGTTACTGAAAAAGATAGAAGATCAGGCACACATAACAGGAAAGGCACTGCAATGGATCAGAGAATACCTGACAGGGAGGCAACAACGAGTCATGGTACGTGACGAGGTGTCAGAGTGGGCGCTTGTGACAAGCGGGGTTCCACAGGGGTCAGTCCTAGGACCTGTGCTGTTCTTGGTATATGTGAACGACATAACGGAAGGGATAGACTCAGAAGTGTCCTTGTTTGCAGATGATGTGAAGTTAATGAGAAGAATCAAATCGGATGAGGATCAGGCAGGACTACAAAGAGACCTGGACAGGCTGCAAGCCTGGTCCAGCAACTGGCTCCTTGAGTTTAACCCTGCCAAATGCAAAGTCATGAAGATTGGGGAAGGGCAAAGAAGACCGCAGACACAATATAGTTTAGATGGCCAAAGACTGCAAACCTCACTCAAGGAAAAAGATCTGGGGGTGAGTATAACACCGAGCATATCTCCTGAGGCGCACATAAATCAGATAACTGCTGCAGCATACGGGCGCCTGGCAAACCTACGGATAGCGTTCCGATACCTCAGTAAGGAGTCGTTCAAGACCCTGTATACCATTTACGTCAGGCCCATACTGGAGTATGCAGCACCAGTTTGGAATCCACACCTAGTCAAGCACGTCAAGAAATTAGAGAAAGTGCAAAGGTTTGCAACAAGACTAGTCCCAGAGCTACGGGGATTGTCCTACGAAGAAAGGTTGAGGGAAATCGGCCTGACGACACTGGAGACCAGGAGGGTCAGGGGAGACATGATAACGACATATAAAATACTGCGCGGAATAGACAAGGTGGACAAAGACAGGATGTTCCAGAGATGGGACACAGACACAAGAGGTCACAATTGGAAGTTGAAGACTCAGATGAATCGAAGGGATGTTAGGAAGTATTTCTTCAGTCATAGAGTAGTCAAGTCATGGAATAGTCTAGAAAGTGAAGTAGTGGAGGCGGGAACCATACATAGTTTTAAGGCGAGGTATGATAAAGCTCATGTAGCAGGGAGAGAGAGGACCTAGTAGCAATCAGTGAAGAGGCGGGGCCAGGAGCTATGACTCGACCCCTGCAACCACAAATAGGTGAGTACAAATAGGTGAGTACACACACACACACACACACACACACACACACACACTCACACACACACACACACACACACACTCACACACACACACACACACACATACACACACACACACACACACACACTCACACACACACACACACACACACACACACACACACACACACACACACACACACACACACACACACACACACACACACACACATATGTTAAGGTATACTTCATGGATACATGTATTATGTATCCCAACATGGTTGTAAATACATTTACCCACTCCCGCCTTCCCAACCCCCGCACCTGCTAGCTCGCCCGCCCGCCCCCCCGCCCACCCGCCCGCCCGCCCGCCCGCCCGCCCGCCCGTCCACCAGCCCGTTTAACGCCCACAGAACTTCTGGAGACATTTTAATAGTTTTATACTCTCTCCTGTTCGTGCCCCGGGAATGTTCTGAGACTGTGTGCACCCCAGGACGATGTTCTGAGACTGTGTGCACCCCAGGACGATGTGCTGAGACTGTGTGCACCCCAGGACGATGTGCTGAGACTGTGTGCACCCCAGGACGATGTGCTGAGACTGTGTGCACCCCAGGACGATGTGCTGAGACTGTGTGCACCCCAGGACGATGTTCTGAGACTGTGTGCACCCCAGGACGATGTTCTGAGACTGTGTGCACCCCAGGACGATGTGCTGAGACTGTGTGCACCCCAGGACGATGTGCTGAGACTGTGTGCACCCCAGGACGATGTTCTGAGACTGTGTGCACCCCAGGACGATGTGCTGAGACTGTGTGCACCCCAGGACGATGTTCTGAGACTGTGTGCACCCCAGGACGATGTGCTGAGACTGTGTGCACCCCAGGACGATGTGCTGAGACTGTGTGCACCCCAGGACGATGTGCTGAGACTGTGTGCACCCCAGGACGATGTTCTGAGACTGTGTGCCACTTACAGCAATATGCTCAATGACGACACAACTCTCTCAGTGGGCCACTTGCAGCAATATGCTCACTGACGACACAACTCTCTCAGTGGGCCACTTGCAGCAATATGCTCACTGACGACACAACTCTCTCAGTGGGCCACTTACAGCAATATGCTCAATGACGGCACAACTCTCTCAGTGGGACACTTACAGCAATATGCTCACTAACGACACAACTCTCTCAGTGGGCCACTTGCAGCAATATGCTCACTGACGACACAACTCTCTCAGTGGGCCACTTACAGCAATATGCTCAATGACGGCACAACTCTCTCAGTGGGACACTTACAGCAATATGCTCACTGACGACACAACTCTCTCAGTGGGCCACTTGCAGCAATATGCTCACTGACGACACAACTCTCTCAGTGGGCCACTTGCAGCAATATGCTCAGTGACGACACAACTCTCTCAGTGGGCCACTTACAGCAATATGCTTACTGACGACACAACTCTCTCAGTGGGCCACTTACAGCAATATGCTCACTAACGACACAACTCTCTCAGTGGGCCACTTACAGCAATATGCTCACTGACGACACAACTCTCTCAGTGGGCCACTTGCAGCAATATGCTCACTGACGACACAACTCTCTCAGTGGGCCACTTGCAGCAATATGCTCACTGACGACACAACTCTCTCAGTGGGCCACTTGCAGCAATATGCTCACTGACGACACAACTCTCTCAGTGGGCCACTTGCAGCAATATGCTCACTGACGACACAACTCTCTCAGTGGGCCACTTGCAGCAATATGCTCACTGACGACACAACTCTCTCAGTGGGCCACTTACAGCAATATGCTCACTGACGACACAACTCTCTCAGTGGGCCACTTGCAGCAATATGCTCACTGACGACACAACTCTCTCAGTGGGCCACTTACAGCAATATGCTCACTGACGACACAACTCTCTCAGTGGGCCACTTACAGCAATATGCTCAATGACGGCACAACTCTCTCAGTGGGCCACTTGCAGCAATATGCTCAATGACGGCACAACTCTCTCAGTGGGCCACTTACAGCAATATGCTCACTGACGACGCTGTTATAGAAAATTTGAAGAAATAAAGACTAGATTGGAACACTAAACAAAGTGAAATTACTTTAATGCGAGACATTTGTGAGTGATAATTTAAGATCTCATATTAAATGATTAATTGAGGATACCAGAAAGATGTTGTCGAGGGTGAGTGCCTGCGCGGCCGGTCCTAGACTCGACCTCCTGGTGGAGCAAGGTCTAATCTACCAATGTTATTATCACAGCTGCAACGAAAGTGATAGGCTGGATAACAAGCACTTTCAAAACAAGAGAAGCCAAGCCAATTATGACAGTCTTGAAATCACTGGTTCTGTCTAGGTTGCAATACTGCAATGCTTGCAATACTATATTAACGGCTTCTTAAGGCAGGCAGAATTGTAGACTTGGAGAATGCTCGTATATATTCAGCCAAGAACCAGAAATATCGAGAACGCTTCAAGTCACTCGAACTGTATTCCTTGAAAGGCAGGCGAGAAAGATACGTCATAATTTAAATTTGGAAATTCTGAAGGGATTGGACCCAGACCTACACACTAAAATCACTCCAACTGAAAGCAAAGACTCGGCAGACCGGGCAAAATAAACCCAATGAGAAGCAGGGGTGAGATGAATACACTATGAGAAAATTTGATGTGTAAGTTTACCAAGAATCTTCAACACCCTCCCTTCAATCATAAAACGGAATTACCAAGAAACCCATAGCTATCTTCATGAGGGAACTTCACAAGCTGCTTAAGTTTCAACGCTTCTAGTGCTATTAAATAATCCACAAAAGCTTAAAGCTGAATATAAGCATTATTAATGTATTTATTCATTAAGATACTCACGAAATCGGGTATCGCGTCAGGTCTCGCCTAAACCTCCACTCAAGTCATGATTCCTGTGTTTACGTTCGTCACAAGCTGAATCCGAGTCGATAGATTTCATCCGGATCCTAAAGGGCATGGACAGTTTATGCGAATTTAACTAATTTACGAGACTAAAAGAACATCTGGGGCCATTCATGTCTGTTAGCTTGACCAAGGTCAAGTTTATCTATATACTATCGTACGGAAAATTTTATTTTCATTTTATAATGCAAATACATACACTCACACACAGATTTAAGAATAGACACTAAAGGGAGGTCAAGGTGGTAACGGCCAGCTAAGAGGTAGGGTCAGCAGCTGAGACAACCCTCTGCTAATCCACCTTGCACCTTGACCTTCTAACCCACCTAGCACCTAGCAGATGTTCTACTTCTCAAACCCACACCGTTTCAATCTTTCACCCGAGCTTACCCATCCATTAAACAACCCACTTATCCATAACCCATTCTTACCTGCCTCACCACCCACCCGAACTCCTCATGCCCAGTTTTTTCACGTAGTCACAAAAACTCCAGTGAAAGGTATGGTCATGTATTCTTTACATCTCTGCTGCTCACGCCCACCTAGCATTAACAGCAGCAAGTACCCATGTGTTGGCCTTCTGTTGTGGATCACATCCAAGCAAGAATTACTATGCAAATATATTAGAAACTCCGGACCTGCTGGAGTCCCTAATATATTTTCTGGGCACCATGCCAATGTTCGTCTTTATATAAAAGAGGTTGCAAGAGGCGTGGGCAAGGGGTTGCAACGTGCAACACAGTCGAGCATCTGTCACTTACTATGACTAAACACACAGTGTGGGTCCACACCTCCATGTATGGCAGACTTAAGTGAACTTTATTACTGAGTCAGGTGCATCTGCCACCACCACCACAAATTGCTGGTGCCCCTCATGAATATATATATATATATATATATATATATATATATATATATATATATATATATATATATATATATATATATATATATATTGTGTGTGTGTAGGAGAAATAGGAACCGATATTTGTCAATTATTAATATTATTATTAGCTAGAAAGCTGTGAAAGTAAAAGTCCCAGGGTGATCAAGAGCACGGGGAATGGAGGATAATCAGGCTGGTTTTGTATAAAGGCGAGGAGAAGCTCCAGTTACGTGGAACACGAGCCCTTCCCTGGCATCAAGACACCTTTCAATGGAAATTTTAAGGAAATTTATAAAATACTGTACATGGTAACACTTGTCTTCCTTTATATTGCGTTCATTTTCTTACGTATTTCCCAGCGTGGCTTTCTTAACGCTTTCTGGTGGTGCTAGAGTAACACTGGTGGTGGTGGTGCACGAGTAACACTGGTGGTGGTGGTGGTGCACGAGTAACACTGGTGGTGGTGGTGCACGAGTAACACTGGTGGTGGTGGTGGTGCACGAGTAACACTGGTGGTGGTGGTGGTGGTGGTGCACGAGTAACACTGGTGGTGGTGGTGGTGCACGAGTAACACTGGTGGTGGTGGTGCACGAGTAACACTGGTGGTGGTGGTGGTGCACGAGTAACACTGGTGGTGGTGGTGGTGGTGGTGGTGCACGAGTAACACTGGTGGTGGTGGTGCACGAGTAACACTGGTGGTGGTGGTGGTGCACGAGTAACACTGGTGGTGGTGGTGGTGCACGAGTAACACTGGTGGTGGTGGTGGTGCACGAGTAACACTGGTGGTGGTGGTAGTGCACGAGTAACACTGGTGGTGGTGGTGGTACACGAGTAACACTGGTGGTGGTGGTGCACGAGTAACACTGGTGGTGGTGGTGCACGAGTAACACTGGTGGTGGTGGTGGTGCACGAGTAACACTGGTGGTGGTGGTGCACGAGTAACACTGGTGGTGGTGGTGGTGCACGAGTAACACTGGTGGTGGTGGTGGTGCACGAGTAACACTGGTGGTGGTGGTGGTGCACGAGTAACACTGGTAGTGGTGGTGGTGCACGAGTAACACTGGTGGTGGTGGTGCACGAGTAACACTGGTGGTGCACGAGTAACACTGGTGGTGGTGGTGCACGAGTAACACTGGTGGTGGTGGTGGTGCACGAGTAACACTGGTGGTGGTGGTGGTGGTGCACGAGTAACACTGGTGGTGGTGGTGGTGCACGAGTAACACTGGTGATGGTGGTGGTGCACGAGTAACACTGGTGGTGGTGGTGGTGCACGAGTAACACTGGTAGTGGTGGTGGTGCACGAGTAACACTGGTGGTGGTGGTGCACGATTAACACTGGTGGTGGTGGTGGTGCACGAGTAACACTGGTGGTGGTGGTGCACGAGTAACACTGGTTGTGGTGGTGGTGCACGAGTAACACTGGTGGTGGTGGTGGTGGTGCACGAGTAACACTGGTGGTGGTGGTGGTGCACGAGTAACACTGGTGGTGGTGGTGGTGCACGAGTAACACTGGTGGTGGTGGTACACGAGTAACACTGGTGGTGGTGGTGCACGAGAAACACTGGTGGTGGTGGTGGTGCACGAGTAACACTGGTGGTGGTGGTGGTGGTGCACGAGTAACACTGGTGGTGGTGGTGGTGCACGAGTAACACTGGTGGTGGTGGTGCACGAGTAACACTGGTGGTGGTGGTGGTGCACGAGTAACATTGATGGTGGTGGTGGTACACGAGTAACATTGGTGGTGGTGGTGGTGCACGAGTAACACTGGTGGTGGTGGTGGTGGTACACGAGTAACACTGGTGGTGGTGGTGGTGCACGAGTAACACTGGTGGTGGTGGTGGTGGTGCACGAGTAACACTGGTGGTGGTGGTGGTGCACGAGTAACACTGGTGGTGGTGGTGGTGCACGAGTAACACTGGTGGTGGTGGTGGTGCACGAGTAACACTGGTGGTGGTGGTGGTGCACGAGTAACACTGGTGGTGGTGGTGCACGAGTAACACTGGTGGTGGTGGTGGTGCACGAGTAACATTGGTGGTGGTGGTGGTACACGAGTAACACTGGTGGTTGTGGTGCACGAGTAACACTGGTGGTGGTGGTGGTGCACGAGTAACACTGGTGGTGGTGGTGGTACACGAGTAACATTGGTGGTGGTGGTGGTGCACGAGTAACACTGGTGGTGGTGGTGGTGGTACACGAGTAACACTGGTGGTTGTGGTGGTGCACGAGTAACACTGGTGGTGGTGGTGGTGCACGAGTAACACTGGTGGTGGTGGTGGTGCACGAGTAACACTGGTGGTGGTGGTGGTGCACGAGTAACACTGGTGGTGGTGGTGGTGCACGAGTAACACTGGTGGTGGTGGTGCACGAGTAACACTGGTGGTGGTGGTGGTGCACGAGTAACATTGGTGGTGGTGGTGGTACACGAGTAACACTGGTGGTTGTGGTGCACGAGTAACACTGGTGGTGGTGGTGGTGCACGAGTAACACTGGTGGTGGTGGTGGTGCACGAGTAACACTGGTGGTGGTGGTGGTGGTGCACGAGTAACACTGGTGGTGGTGGTGGTACACGAGTAACACTGGTGGTGGTGGTGCACGAGTAACACTTGTGGTGGTGGTGGTGCACGAGTAACACTGGTGGTGGTGGTGGTGCACGAGTAACACTGGTGGTGGTGGTGGTGCACGAGTAACATTGGTGGTGGTGGTGCACGATTAACACTGGTGGTGGTGGTGGTGCACGAGTAACACTGGTGGTGGTGGTGGTACACGAGTAACATTGGTGGTGGTGGTGGTGCACGAGTAACACTGGTGGTGGTGGTGGTACACGATTAACACTGGTGGTGGTGGCGGTGCACGAGTAACACTGGTGGTGGTGGTGGTGCACGAGTAACACTGGTGGTGGTGGTGGTGCACGAGTAACACTGGTGGTGGTGGTGGTGGTGGTACACGAGTAACACTGTTGGTGGTGGTGGTGCACGAGTAACATTGGTGGTGGTGGTGGTGCACGAGTAACACTGGTGGTGGTGGTGGTGCACGAGTAACACTGGTGGTGGTGGTGGTGCACGAGTAACACTGGTGGTGGTGGTGCACGAGTAACACTGGTGGTGGTGGTGGTGCACGAGTAACACTGGTGGTGGTGGTGGTACACGAGTAACACTGGTGGTGGTGGTGGTGCACGAGTAACACTGGTGGTGGTGGTGGTGCACGAGTAACACGGGTGGTGGTGGTGGTACACGAGTAACACTGGTGGTGGTGGTGCACGAGTAGCACTGGTGGTTGTGGTGCACGAGTAACACTGGTGGTGGTGGTGGTGGTGCACGAGTAACACTGGTGGTGGTGGTGGTACACGAGTAACACTGGTGGTGGTGGTGGTGCACGAGTAACATTGATGGTGGTGGTGGTGCACGAGTAACACTGGTGGTGGTACACGAGTAACACTGGTGGTGGTGGTGGTGCACGAGTAACACTGGTGGTGGTGGTGGTGCACGAGTAACACTGGTAGTGGTGGTGGTGCACGAGTAACACTGGAGGTGGTGGTGGTGCACGAGTAACACTGGAGGTGGTGGTGGTGCACGAGTAACACTGGTGGTGGTGGTGGTGCACGAGTAACACTGGAGGTGGTGGTGGTGCACGAGTAACACTGGAGGTGGTGGTGGTGCACGAGTAACACTGGTGGTGGTGGTGGTGCACGAGTAACACTGGTGGTGGTGGTGCACGAGTAACACCGGTGGTGGTGGTGGTGCACGAGTAACACTGGTGGTGGTGGCGGTGCACGAGTAACACTGGTGGTGGTGGTGCACGAATAACACTCGTGGTGGTAGTGCACTAGTAACACTGGTGGTGGTGGTGCACGAGTAACACTGGTGGAGGTGGTGGTGCACGAGTAACACTGGTGGTGGAGTTGCACGAGTAACACTGGTGGTGGAGGTGCACGAGTAACACTGGTGGTGGTGGTGGTGGTGGTGCACGAGTAACACTGGTGGTGGTGGTGGTGCACGAGTAACACTGGTGGTGGTGGTGGTGCACGAGTAGCACTGGTTGTGGTGGTGGTGCACGAGTAATACTGGTGGTGGTGGTGCACGAGTAACACTGGTGGTGGTGGTGGTGCACGAGTAACACTGGTGGTGGTGGTGCACGAGTAACACTGGTGGTGCACGAGTAACACTGGTGGTGGTGGTGCACGAATAACACTGGTGGTGGTGGTACACGAGTAACACTGGTGGTGGTGGTGGTGCACGAGTAACACTGGTGGTGGTGGTGCACGAGTAACACTGGTGGTGGTGCATGAGTAACACTGGTGGTGGTGGTGGTGGTGCACGAGTAACACTGGTGGTGGTGGTGCACGAGTAACACTGGTGGTGGTGGTACACGAGTAACACTGGTGGTGGTGGTGGTGGTGCACGAGCAACACTGGTGGTGGTGGTGCACGAGTAACACTGGTGGTGGTGGTGCACGAGTAACACTGGTGGTGGTGGTGTATGAGTAACACTGGTGGTGGTGGTGCACGAGTAACACTGGTGGTGGTGCATGAGTAACACTGGTTGTGGTGGTGCACGAGTAACACTGGTGGTGGTGGTGCACGAGTAACACTGGTGGTGGTGGTGCATGAGTAACACTGGTGGTGGTGGTGCACGAGTAACACTGGTGGTGGTGGTGCACGAGTAACACTGGTGGTGGTGATGGTGCATGAGTAACACTGGTGGTGGTGGTGCACGAGTAACACTGGTGGTGGTGGTACACGAGTAACACTGGTGGTTGTGATGGTGCATGAGTAACACTGGTGGTGGTGGTGGTGCACGAGTAACACTGGTGGTGGTGGTGCATGAGTAACACTGGTGGTGGTGGTGCACGAGTAACACTGGTGGTGGTGCATGAGTAACACTGGTGGTGGTGGTGCACGAGTAACACTGGTGGTGGTGGTGCACGAGTAACACTGGTGGTGGTGGTGCATGAGTAACACTGGTGGTGGTGGTGAACGAGTAACACTGGTGGTGGTGGTGCACGAGTAACACTGGTGGTGGTGGTGCATGAGTAACACTGGTGGTGGTGCACGAGTAACACTGGTGGTGGTGGTGCACGAGTAACACTGGTGGTGGTGGTGCACGAATAACACTGGTGGTGGTGGTGGTGCACGAGTAACACTGGTGGTGGTGGTGGTGCATGAGTAACACTGGTGGTGGTGGTGGTACACGAGTAACACTGGTGGTGGTGGTGCACGAGTAACACTGGTGGTGGTGGTGCACGAATAACACTGGTGGTGGTGGTGGTGCACGAGTAACACTGGTGGTGGTGGTGCACGAGTAACACTGGTGGTGGTGGTGCATGAGTAACACTGGTGGTGGTGGTGAACGAGTAACACTGGTGGTGGTGGTGCACGAGTAACACTGGTGGTGGTGGTGCATGAGTAACACTGGTGGTGGTGCATGAGTAACACTGGTGGTGGTGGTGGTACACGAGTAACACTGGTGGTGGTGGTGCACGAGTAACAGTGGTGGTGGTGCATGAGTAACACTGGTGGTGGTGGTGCACGAGTAACACTGGTGGTGGTGGTGCACGAGTAACACTGGTGGTGGTGGTGCATGAGTAACACTGGTGGTGGTGGTGAACGAGTAACACTGGTGGTGGTGGTGCACGAGTAACACTGGTGGTGGTGGTGCATGAGTAACACTGGTGGTGGTGCACGAGTAACACTGGTGGTGGTGGTGCACGAGTAACACTTGTGGTGGTGGTGCACGAATAATACTGGTGGTGGTGGTGGTGCACGAGTAACACTGGTGGTGGTGGTGCACGAGTAACACTGGTGGTGGTGGTGCATGAGTAACACTGGTGGTGGTGGTGAACGAGTAACACTGGTGGTGGTGGTGCACGAGTAACACTGGTGGTGGTGGTGCATGAGTAACACTGGTGGTGGTGCATGAGTAACACTGGTGGTGGTGGTGGTACACGAGTAACACTGGTGGTGGTGGTGCACGAGTAACAGTGGTGGTGGTGCATGAGTAACACTGGTGGTGGTGGTGCACGAGTAACACTGGTGGTGGTGGTGCACGAGTAACACTGGTGGTGGTGGTGCATGAGTAACACTGGTGGTGGTGGTGAACGAGTAACACTGGTGGTGGTGGTGCACGAGTAACACTGGTGGTGGTGGTGCATGAGTAACACTGGTGGTGGTGCACGAGTAACACTGGTGGTGGTGGTGCACGAGTAACACTTGTGGTGGTGGTGCACGAATAATACTGGTGGTGGTGGTGGTGCACGAGTAACACTGGTGGTGGTGGTGGTGCATGAGTAACACTGGTGGTGGTGGTGGTACACGAGTAACACTGGTGGTGGTGGTGCACGAGTAACACTGGTGGTGGTGGTGCACGAATAACACTGGTGGTGGTGGTGGTGCACGAGTAACACTGGTGGTGGTGGTGCACGAGTAACACTGGTGGTGGTGGTGCACGAGAACAGGTTGGTTTATGAGAGGGACGTGAGCACAATGCAACATACGGACAGCTGACGTCTTCAATTCTTGCTGATCAACAACACACCAGTGCTTACCACAACAACGCCCAAGGCTAACGCCACACCAGCTGACCACAACAGCCACAACAGCTAAACATAACATCTAACCATCACAGCCACAACAGCTGAACACAACAGCCACAAGAGCTGACCACCACAGCCACAACAGCTGACCACCACAGCCACAACAGCTGACCACCACAGCCACAACAGCTGACCACCGAAGCCAGGTGGTGGTCAGCCAGGGGTGGTTTTGATAAGGACCTGCCTTGTATGGGCCAGTAGACCTTCTGCAGTTGATAAATTAGACACATGTGCAACACTTGGGGATCTTTAATGAGAAAACGTTTCACCACACAGTGGCTTCATCAGTCCATACAAAGGGGAATGGTGAAGAACAGAAGGAGTTTGAGGTAATCAGTCCCTCAGCCTTGAGTCAATGTAATCAGTCCACCAGTCATGAAAGATATCCAAGTGTTGCACTTGTGCTTAATTTATTAACTTGTTGGTTCTCTGAACCATTCATCTACACCTTCTGCAGTGTTCCTCCATTCTCATGTTCTTAACCAGGCTGTTGCTACTGGCGGCCCACTGGTCCACACATCCGTCTCAGCCTGATTGATGAGGCACTAGGTGTAGTGGGCACACAGAACAATCTATCAGTATCCGTGGCTCCGGAGTAACAGCTTATCAGAAGATATCAGAAACACTGCTGGAACAAGTGTAGAAGTCTTCAAGAGGAAACTAGACAAGTGACTCCGCTAAGTGCCAGATCAACCAGGTTGTGAGGAATATGTCGGCCAGTTGGCCGCCAGCAGCAACAGCCTGGTTGAACAGGGCTGGGCTGTAGAAAAACTCTTGAAACCAATCAAATGTATATCAAAGCGTAGATAAATCTCTCACGGATGTTGATACATTGTTCTCTTATTGTTCCCATGAAGCCCCCCTCTTTTCATTGGGTTTATTTTGCATTTTCTTCCTTATATCTCGTTGTTATGGCAGTGTGCTGATTTAGGACTAAGAGCTCAAGGATCTTCCACGAATGTTATCATTTACCTCTCTCTTCTGCTCTCTAGCTAATATATGTTTAGAACTGGGATATTCCTGGCATTTTAAATGTTTTATTGGATGTATGTGAGCTGTAAATGTTATGTATATGTTCCAGGTCTGATCTCTCCTGTCCTGAGTGGTGCTGTCAACTCTGAACAATATTCTCAGCGAGAGAGCACAAGTGGTTTGAAAAGTATTATTGGCACCATTTTCCTCACTCTAATTATTATTTATTAATGATCTTTAACATATTATCACAGTCGTATGGGAGCACTAAACTGGTAAGTATTCTACAGTGCCTGGTGAATGGGAGACAATCAGATTCGACTCGAAAGGGAAGGGAGGAAAAGCTTCTGCAGTTCTCTGGATCAAGCGCCCTTCACTCACATCCCTTGTTGGGAAAGTTCTCATTATCCACCCTGTCATTTTCCAGGCTTTCGTGACATTTGCCTCATTGTATTCCTTAAAGGAAAGGTCAGCTGGCATTATTACACTCGTGTCCTTCACATGCTCTTTTTGGTCTATATTGGTGAGTTTGCATTTTTCTTACACTGTCCCTGTTGAGGTTTTCATTCCTTCCAAATCTAAGTAGATGGAACTTATCACCACTTTTAACGTCATGTTATTTTTCACTGGCAAATGGAGGAATTTGCTTATATCTTTTCGAAGATTTCCTGTGTCTTCTACTGAAGTAATTTTCGCGCTTATTTTTGGTATCATCCGTAAATGATGATACAAAACTGTGGCGAGTTATTTTGTTATCTGCTATATGTCAGCTATGAGGACAGGAAACACAGGCGCCAGAACAGTGTCCTGGTGTACTCTGCTGTTTACTTTGCTTATGCTAAATTTTTCTACGTTTACCACTACTATTTGTGTTCTGGTTTTCAGAAAGTTAAATAACCATGTGTCTATTTTCCCTGTTGTAACTATCGATCTCATTCTGTGCGCAGTCACTTCATGATCACATATGCCAAATGCCGTCGCGGCGGCATCCACGTAGCAAAACCGAACAACCAGAAAGTGACC
>NC_091317.1:6524295-6529295 GCF_038502225.1 Cherax quadricarinatus
CCACATCTGCACCGTCCACATCTGCACCGTCCACATCTGCACCGTCCACATCTGCACCGTCCACATCTGCACCGTCCACACCTGCACCGTCCACATCTGCACCGTCCACATCTGCACCGTCCACATCTGCACCGTCCACATCTGCACCGTCCACATCTGCACCGTCCACATCTGCACCGTCCACACCTGCACCGTCCACATCTGCACCGTCCACATCTGCACCGTCCACATCTGCACCGTCCACATCTGCACCGTCCACATCTGCACCGTCCACATCTGCACCGTCCACATCTGCACCGTCCACATCTGCACCGTCCACATCTGCACCGTCCACATCTGCACCGTCCACATCTGCACCGTCCACACCTGCACCGTCCACATCTGCACCGTCCACATCTGCACCGTCCACACTTACACCGTCCACATCTGCACCGTCCACATCTGCACCGTCCACATCTGCACCGTCCACATCTGCACCGTCCACATCTGCACCGTCCACACTTACACCGTCCACATCTGCACCGTCCACACTTCCACCGTCCATATTTGTACTGTCCACACTTGCACCGTCCACATCTGCACCGTCCACATCTGCACCGTCCACACTTACACCGTCCACATCTGCACCGTCCACACTTCCACCGTCCATATCTGTACTGTCCACACTTGCACCGTCCACATCTGCACCGTCCACACTTACACCGTCCACATCTGCACCGTCCACACTTCCACCGTCCATATCTGTACTGTCCACATTTGCACCGTCCACACTCGCACCGTCCACATCTGCACCGTCCACATCTGCACCGTCCACACTTGCACCGTCCACATCTGCACCGTCCACACTTGCACCGTCCACATCTGCACCGTCCACACTTGCACCGTCCACATCTGCACTGTCCACACTTGCACCGTCCACATCTGCACCGTCCACTCTTGCACCGTCCACATCTGCACCGTCCACACTTGCACCGTCCACATCTGCACCGTCCACACCTGCACCATCCACACCTGCACCGTCCACACCTGCACCGTCCACACCTGCACCGTCCACACCTGTACCGTCCACACCTGTATCATCCACTCCTGTACCGTCCATACCTGCGCTGTCCACACCTGCACCGTCCACACCTGCACCGTCCACACCTGTACCGTCCACACCTGTATCATCCACTCCTGTACCGTCCATACCTGCGCCGTCCACACTTGCACCGTCCACATCTGCGCCGTCCACACCTGTACCGTGCACACCTGCACCGTGCACACCTGCACCGTGCACACCTGCACCGTCCACACCTGCACCGTCCATTCCTGTACTGTCCACATCTGTACCGTCCACACCTGCACCGTCAACACCTGTACCGTCCATACCTGCACCGTCCACACCTGCACCGTGCACACCTGCACCGTCCATACCTGTACCGTCCATACCTGTACCGTCCACACCTGTACCGTTCATACCTGCACCATCCACACCTGCACCGTCCATACCTTTACCGTCCATACCTGCACCGTCCACACCTGCACCGTCCATACCTGTACCATCCATACCTGTACCGTCCACACCTGTACCGTCCATACCTGCACCGTCCACACCTGCACTGTCCACACCTGCACAGTCCACATCTGCACAGTCCACATCTGCACCGTCCACACCTGCACCGTTCACACCTGCACAATCCACACCTGCACCGTCCACACCTGCACCGTTCACACCTATACCGTCCACAACTGCACCGTCCACACCAGCATCGTCCACATCTGCACAGTCCAACCTGCACCGTCCACATCTGCACCGTCCATACCTGCACCGTCCACATCTGCACCGTCCACACCTGTACCGTCCATACCTGCGCACCGTCCACACCTGTACCGTCCATACCTGCACCGTCTACACCTGCACCGTCCACATCTGCACCGTCTACACCTGTACCGTCCACATCTGCACCGTCCACACCTGTACCGTCCACATCTGCACCGTCCACACCTGTACCATCCACACATGCACCGTTCACATCTGCACCGTCCACACCTGCACCGTCCACATCTGCACCGTCCACACCTGTACCGTCCACATCTGCACCGTCCATACCTGCACCATCCACACCTTCAGATAGTATCGCGAAAGAATAAGCGCTAGCCAAAAGAGCCAGGCTGTTTCGTACGTTGGACTACATGTGGCTAGCAGTAACAGCCTGGTTGATCAGGCCCTGATCTACCGCGAGGCCTGGTCAAGGACTGAGCCGCGGGAGCGTTGACCCCCGGAACACCCTCCAGGTAGACTCAGGTACGCCCTACAAAGGATGAATTAAAGTACACACTGGAACATTTATGTATACGGGATGCTCAGTACACTGGCCGCTGCAACAACATCTAAAGATCTAATATCTCCCACGAGAATAAAAAATAATGGATACTCCTTCATAAATTTTACTGAGATTTCGTTACCGAGACTGGAACATTTTATAGTGGCCCGGTGGCCTGGTGGCTACAGTTCCCGCTTCACACACGGAGGGCCCGGGTTCGATTCCCGGCGGGTGGAAACATTTCGACACGTTTCCTTACACCTGTTTTCCTGTTCACCTAGCAGCAAATAGGTACCTGGGTGTTAGTCGACTGGTGTGGGTCGCATCCTGGGGGACAAGATTAAGGACCCCAATGGAAATAAGTTAGACAGTCCTCGATGACGCACTGACTTTCTTGGGTTATCCTGGGTGGCTAACCCTCCGGGGTTAAAAATCCGAACGAAATCTTATCTTATCTTATCTTATAACCCACTGTTCCATGGCTGCGATAATTCAAAACACAATAACGTGGCTGGAACAATTCACAACTAATCCACAATTAGAAGAGGAAACTTCAGATCAAGTTTGGCTATGTTCTGGGTCATTATCAAGTCACTGGCGACTTAGTGGTTCAGGAGGGAACAAAACCTTGTCTAAAATTTCGTGTGCAAGCTGTGTATTGGTGGTGAAGTGTTGCTTCAGACGCTGGCACAAGTCACCTGCTTACCTTTGTTTAAGTGACTCGAGTAAACATATTTGTTAAGTCGTGTAAATCTTTACCTGATACAGAGAGAATTAGTATCAACAAACATATTATCTAAGTCGTCACTGAGAGACAACTGGTATCAACATATGGCCAAATTTCACGTTTCACACCCAATTCAGGTATATAGTTGATATGATGATAAAGACACATGTGCTACACCTGGTTATCTTTATTATAACAACATTTCGCCGACCAGCGACCTTATTAATTCGTAGCAGAGATTATGTAGCAGAATCATCACACACCTGTCAGTATTACAGACTCTTAATTAAGCATAATGATGTATTGATGACAATGGTAAAATACCGACAAGTTGAAGATTAAGGCACACGTGCAGCAGTTGGGTATCTTCATCGATAAAACGTTTCGCCTACACAGTAGACTTCTTCAGTCAAATACAAAGGGAACAGTAGTAATGAAATAAAGATGAAGTAATCAGTTAATCAACCTTGGAGAAAAAGCATATGAGGCGGTCAGTCCCTCATTTAGATTTAGATTTTTCCGCCGAAGCTGCTAGTTTAATGTGAATTGTTTCCCAGATGGCCTAGGAACTAGGCCCCACCAAAAGGACTAGAAGAAGTACATTTAGATATCTATCTACAGATTTGATCTCACCTGTTCCAAGCAAATTTATGATATTTGCCAGCAGTAACAACTTGGTTAATCAGGTCATAATTCTGTGGGAAGCTTGTTAAAGACTGGGCAGCAAGGGCATTGACCACCGGAATATTCTCCAGGCAGACACGCGTCTCCATTAGTAAGACACCGAGAGTTTAAGACACCGTGAGAGTCTAAGACACCGTGAAAATCTAAGGTACCGTGACAGTCTAAGACACCGTGACAGTCTAAGACACCATGACAGTCTAAGACACCGTCACAGTCTAAGACACCACGACAGTATAAGACACCGTCACAGTCTAAGACACCGTCACAGACTAAGACACCGTCACAGTCTAAGACACCGTCACAGTCTAAGACACCGTCACAGTCTAAGACACCGTCACAGTCTAAGACACCGTCACAGTCTAAGACACCGTCACAGTCTAAGACACCGTCACAGTCTAAGACACCATGACAGTCTAAGACACCGTCACAGTCTAAGACACTGTGGCAGTCTAAGACACCGTCTAAGACACCGTCACAGTCTAAGACACCATCGAAGTCTAAAACACCGTCACAGTCTAAGACACCGTCACAGTCTAAGACACCGTCACAGTCTAAGACGCCATGACAGTCTAAGACACCATCACAGTCTAAGACACCGTCACAGTCTAAGACACCGTCACAGTCTAAGACACCATGACAGTCTAAGACACCGTCACAGTCTAAGACACCGTCACAGTCTAAGACACCGTCACAGTCTAAGACACCGTCACAGTCTAAGACACCGTCACAGTCTAAGATACCGTCACAGTCTAAGACACATTCACAATCTAGACACCGTTATAGTCTAAGACACCGTTACAGTCTAAGACACCGTCACAGTCTAAGACACCGTCACATTATATGACACCTTCACATCATAAGACACCGTCACAGTCCAAGACACCGTCACAGTCTAAGACACCGTCACAGTCTAAGCCGACGTCACAGTCTAAGACACCGTCACAGTCTAAGACACGGTCACAGTCTAAGACACCGTCACAGTCTAAGACACCGTCACAGTCTAAGACACCGTCACAGTCTATGACACCGTCACAGTCTAAGACACCGTCACAGTCTAAGACACCGTCACAGTCTAAGACACCGTCACAGTCTAAGACACCGTCACAGTCTAAGACACCACGACAGTATAAGACACCGTCACAGTCTAAGACATCGTCACAGACTAAGACACCGTCACAGTCTAAGACACCGTCACAGTCTAAGACACCGTCACAGTCTAAGACACAGTCACAGTCTAAGACACCGTCACAGTATAAGACACCGTCACAGTCTAAGACACCGTC